>NW_028139676.1:0-51627 GCF_965202585.1 Thalia democratica
TTATACTTTAAAACTGAAAGAAAAACAGATAATTATAGATAGATTTAATTAAACTTTTAAATAGTAAACAAAAAAATATTTAATACCTTTTTTTGAGTTATTATCTTTACTTAATTATTTATAACTGGTGATATCAAAATAAGTGAACTCTATTAGTGTTTGTTGATTAAGGCTTTAGTTGTTATCTATCAAAAAAATTAATTTTATTTTATAGCAATCTTTTGAATGTGTTTATTTGTACGGGATTACAGTTTATTAACAAAAAATCAATACGTTAAATAAAATTAACTACAAATCAAAAAATGTACTTAAAACTGCACTTAACTCTTTAAAAATATTTTTTTAAAATTAGAAAAATTCAAGCACTTGGTAACTAGTGTTTTTTTTTTAAAGCTTTAAAACCATCTGATAGACAAATATTATGTTTATTCTTTGATTTAAACTTACATAAATTAAACTTCGAATACACAACTACTTCAAGTCGTCATTTTATTCTTTTATTTTTGTAAATGATCAATGATCATAAAAAAGGTAGTTAAGGAATTAAAGACAACATAACTAATGATTTGGACTATAGCAGTTTGTTTTTGAAAAAAAAGTAAATACCTTATAGTTTAAACTTAAAGTTGTAAAATTGAAAAGTTATTTCGACTGAAAAAGTATTTAAAAAATAGAGGAAATAGTTGTATTAGATTCACAAAAATGGCTTGTTCAAAAAAATAAACTCATGTATAAATCATTATTATCGCTTATTCATTATAGAAAACAAAGCAAACTTAATAAAGTTATAAACTGATTATGCAGAATTGCTACAACAAAAGTAAAACACCTTTTAGCTTATTAATGATAAAATTTAAAACTAAACCTTTCACATATAAAAATACACTACAAAAAGTTTTTTAACTTACAGAAAAATAGCCAATTTTCTTTATATTGAAAAAGTATTTTACAGTTATGTATATTTCAAGAGCTTTAATAAAAAAAGTATTTAAAGTTAGAATATTTTGTTTTGAAAAAAAAAAAAAAGAGCCGTTACTTCAATGTTTTGTATCTTGAACATTTTAAGCTATTGTACTAATTTTTAAAACTCAAATACTTTTATTTTTGGTATAAAAACGATGTTCTTCTTGTTAAAACTCTGTATCCATGTAACCTAGATTGTCAAGACCTAGACTTTTAATATCTATAACTTGAGCTTTATTTTTATCATCCTTTTCAGCTTTATTTATGTCATTCTTTTCAGCTTTATTTTTGTCATTCTTTTCAGCTTTAACTACAGTTTCTTTAACTCCGACAACAATATTGCATTTTACTTGGTAAGGCCTAAATAAAAAAGTTGCATTTATTTAATGGTATGTCTTTGTTTACTAAGAAGTATTGCAAAATAATATAAATAAATATTTTTTTATAAATTTCTTAATATATCAAATAACTCACAATCCAGTTGCGTAGATGAAGCCATGTAAAAATATGTATGAAAAAATGCACAACAATACTTTATTTAAAGTAGTCATTGAAGTTGTAGCTGCTATACAAATTACTGAAAATACTTGAAATATTTGAATGAATATTCCAATGTATATTAAAAGTGTTCTTGTTTTTGAAAGCCCTACAAAGTAAGTTTTGAATGCTTCGAAAAAAATCTGTTTGTCATAGACAATGGAGTACCTATAGATTTGGTTAATAATTCAATTACCGAAAGCTGAATAAACTGAGCAAATGATTTATCTACTGCTACTGTATTTAGTTAATAAGCAAGTCAGAGAGTTAGATCTGTTAACCAATAAATTTTTCAGCTTCGAATTGTTTTTAAGTAACAAAAATTTTCAGTTACATTTTTTTAAATACTATAAATTAAAATATTATGTTAACTTTTTTTTAATTACCTATGTGAACAGGGCTCACATTTAACTCTCTCCTTTTTGAAATCAATTTTATAAGGCATTTTTCATGCATCATGTTATCTGTAATATACATTTAAACTATTGGTACACTTTGTATTCTAAAGTCAAAGTTAGTTTAATTAAAATAACTAAACAAAAAATTATTGGCTAGTAGAAAAGTTCAGTTATATAAAACAAGTGATTTTTGAAATACCTAATGTATAAAGGTTTAAAATGTATTGCAATTTTATCAAAAAAACGTAAAATTTTTTTAAACATTTAAACATAACTTACTTAAACAAAAACTAGACTTTTAAGTTATTATTAGAAGAATATTTACTTATTTGCAGTTGAATTCTGACCAATATTAAATAAGTAAAAAAAAAAAATTCAACTTTAAATTAGTTTTATAAAAGTAAGACATCAAAAACTAACGAACGCAATTGCAAAATTTTGACAGTTTTTCATTAGTCTTTTTCAAACAAATGCTGCAATCTAGAAACAATAAAACATTTAAAACTATTAATTATCACTTATCAATTTTGTGATTTCAAGAGTTCTTTTAGGCAAGCTTTTTTAATTTTTATACTTCTCTAACTTTTTTTCAAGTTTATGAGCTTTTACGAATACTTTTAACGTTTGAATTTATGAAAAGTAATACTACCAAGTTACTTATAAAGCTAGTATCATTAATAACAAAACAGAAATTACTTCCACCGGTTGCTTCTGAACTCATTTTTCTTTTAAGAAAATATCTGATTTTATAATGCTAAGAAGTTTATTTAAGATTTTGACACACTTTTCAAAAAGAATTTATAAACTTTGTAACTATGTTAAAAACTTAATAACAGAAAAGCTAAGTTGTTTTACAAATATGATTTTATATTTATCAGACTATAAAAGAGTTTTTTGTATATATATTTTTTAAACTAATAACACTATTGTAAAGCTTTAAGAGTAAACCTTTTTTTTCAATACTATAACAATTTTAGACTGCAAATACAAAATAGTACAATAAACTAATCTGACTTGTAAAATGCTAAGTAATATTAGTTTACAAACAGCATCTTGATTAAAGATAAAAGAACTTTAAACTTATAGTACAGTTTAAGTTGAAACTCATGATTAAGTTAAGTGAGGAAATAACATTAACATTTTTTTATACTGACTACATTAAGTAGTAATAGAGTTTTTTGAATTTATTTAAGTAGGTTTATTTTTAAGATAAAAAAAAATTGTTGTATTGTAAAAACTAAAGCAGAGAGCTATAATAATTCTAATTATATTTTAATTAATTAATATCTATTTGAAATTTAATTTCCTCCTTTTATACTCAAATAGTAAAAGACTATTCCTAATTAACTGATAAACGCTACTTATTTTTTTGATATGTTTTACTTTTATAGATTTTCATTTGCATTAATCTTCATAACTATCAATGTATACACACATCAATGTAATAAATTTAAAGGTATGTGTCAGTAGTTTTTGTATCTTATTTTACAAATTTGAGTTATACTTAAAACAATCACAAGAACAACAAATAATTTAGAATAATTATGATGAAACACTAAATAGTTTAAAGTATACAATGAGACAACAAAACTTTTGAAATCTTTTATTTTAGTGTAATAAAAACCTAATTAAATGCAATGATTCTTTTTCTAATTACTGCTAAACTTAAAAGATTTGTCTCTTATTAGGTATACGTCAGTTATGTATTTTAATCATTTTGTTTAGAGTTTGTACCTATCTTGTATTTAATATTAGAAAATAAAACGACTAGTTTAAGTTCGCAATTAACTCTAACAATATGTACTAGCTAACAGGTATTAAAAAAAAACTTCTATGTTGTCTGAATTATGGTCGAGGATATATACTAATTGTGTTTGTTACTGGCAAAAATAAATGGTTAAAATGTTTGTACAGGTATTAAAAATATATTCTAGAAGTCTTCTTAGCAAACTGTAAAAAAGAATTAGAAATACCTGTCACTTTAAATCAAGAAGATTAAGAACTTTATAGTTTTACTTGGGTTTTTCAAAACTAACAAAATTCAAAAGTATGCTAGATAATTCTTAAAAGTAATTCATTAGTATGGTACAAATTGTACACTGCCTTTAAAAACTTTGATTTTTTAGTTTATACTGTCGTAAAAAAATCTGTAAAATCTAAAGTATTGTTATTTATTTTTTAAATTTGAAAACTAATTCTCCAGTGATTTAATGTAAGCAATTTCTATGTTTGGTTAGGAAAATTAAAACTAAAAATCTACTTCTGAATAAAAACATACTAACTAAAACTTATTGATCAAAACAGTAATAACATTTATTGTTGTGTTTTTAAAGATGACAAAAAAGCTAAAATATTTTTTAAAGGATCGATGTATAGTTATACTCTTATTCTAAAATAATTGAACTTATTTAAATAACACTTTTATTACTCTTCCCAAATATATTGTTTATTGAACGATAAAAAAAAGCGCTCAAAAAATTTGGTCTAAGGACTTGGTGTACAAAGGAACCTTTCGGTTATCGAACCGTACACCATTATTTGTTTCAGCAGTTTAATAGATACTTGTTTAGATGTTTTGTTACCAAAACATTATTGCAGGCATTTAGTGGTAAAAAAATTGGAAAGTTCATAGCTTCATTGTTAAAAAGTAATGTTTGTTGTTATTTAAAGCGATATAAAATAAATTCTTATAAAACAAATGTTGAATTAATAAATGATAGTCAAGTGTTCGAATTTGTTATGTTTTGCTTTATTTTAGGAACAAGAACTACTTTTAGATAAACTTAAGTTAAATAATGATCTAAACTTTTTTCAAATACTAAAAAGTTCTTCACTTCTTTTAAATCCAGGATCGAAAATACTTAAATATATTATAAACCAGTTGGTCTAAAATCAGCTTGTTCAGAAAGATTTCAAATGAAATATATTAAAGATTTTATTGTTAACCGAAAAGTAAGGACTCTTTATAGTATTTCTTAATGTTAGTTTAATTATCAGCAGTTATATGTATAATACTATAATTAGAGTGATTTAAATAAAAAATCAACAGAACGATTTTTGAAAATAAAAAAGATCTTTTGTCAATCCAATAAAAATGCATAGGACACATGGTTAGATTATAATAAATAAAGTTAGTTAACAAAAGTCTTCAGCACTTATAGTATCAAACCTACTGATTTACAATAAAAAAAAAAAAGTATTTAACTTTCTGAAGGACTTTTGAACATAAATTATAAGTTAAACAACTTCAATTAAGTATGGTTATAAAAGTTGTACTGAAACAACATATACTTACTTTGACTTAAAACGGAAGTGAAATTCCAAATTAAAAGATTCTTAGTCAAGTTGCATTACCTCTACTAAAACAAATTAAAATGGGATGAAGGTAGTCTTCCTCTTTTAATTTTAAAGACCGGATAGGATTGAATTTTAGATAAACAAAATAAAAATGGTAAGAACCATTAAAAAAAAATAGTCACAGTCTTATACAAGCACTTTGAAGAGATCTTTCGTTTATTAAAAAACAAACATTTTCAATTCTGTAGAAAACAAAAAAATATACTAGCAACTAGAGAAAATTAAGTACCGTAAATTAAATATTTTTAGTAAAATTTAGAATAAAACTAAAAACTACCATATCATTAAAATACTGAATTTCATACTTTTACTGCAAAATTAATGGAACACTTATATTTGAGATTAGTCAGTAAAGTTTGATATAATTTTTCAATTTGAGAAACTGAGAAAACGACACTTTAGAAAATTATTTTTGCTTACTGTAACTAAGAAAAACTATTTCTATAAACAACAAACAATTAAAAAATCCCCTAGTATTGTACTTGATAAAAAAAATTTTTTGATGACATTTTAAATTTTTTATTAAGACTATTCTTTAAAAACACTGTTTAAATTAATTTTTGCCTTAGTTTTTTTAATCCACCATTGTTCTGTGTAGTCTAAATTAGTTCTTATAGGGCTTTCTAAAAACTGGACTGTGTAGGCATTTTCTATCTTTTCTGGTATATTGTTTTTGTGAAACTTATTATAATGTATAATTAGAGCAAATTGGTCTTTTATTTCATGGTTTAGTTCAGTTTTATTGTTTTTCCATATGTTTCTGTGGGCATTCCACCTCTTAGTAAAGCTATTCATAGTCTCAAAGCTATCCATTGTATAAATTTTTGCATATGTTGCATGTAGCTGCATAAATTCCATAATTTTTGCAATTTAAATGTTGTTTAATTTTCATATTTTGTATTGTTTTATTATTACTTATCATACTTTTATTATAGTTTCCAAAATTTCCACATAAAGCACACTTTCCACATTCAGCTGTTTTGTTGTTTTCTGTTTTTGTAAAATTATTTTTGTTTATTAATATATTTCTCAGTGTTTTTGATCTCTTATAAGTTTATCTTAATGATTCTGTACTATAACATTGTTCATTTTTGCTAAAGTTTATAAATTGTTTAAAACTGGTTGCCCAAGTCACAATACTAGGGGATTTTTTAATTGTTTGTTGTTTATAGAAATAGTTTTTCTTAGTTACAGTAAACAAAATTAATTTTCTAAAGTGTCGTTTTCTCAGTTTCTCAAATTGAAAAATTATATCAAACTTTTTTGACTAATCTAAAATATAAGTGTTCCATTAATTTTGCAGTAAAAGTATGAAATTCAGTATTTTAATGATATGGTAGTTTTTAGTTTTATTCTAAATTTTACTAAAAATATTTAATTTACGGTACTTAATTTTCTCTAGTTGCTAGTATCTTTGTTTTTTTAAGTTAGTTTAAAAGTTAAAACAAAATACTTTTACCTATCATTAAATATTAATCGTAGTTTTACGTTTCATTTTAAACTAACAAAGAAACTACCAGTTAAAATCAACGATAAAAGCATATATGAAACAAAATTACAAGAATATAAAATTTTGAAAACATTTACAACTTAAAACTGAACTCAAATTAAAGGCTGCTAACCTGAAAAAATACAAGTTGTAAAAAAGCTTTATTTAAATTTCCTCAAGTCAATACTTTTGATTGAAAAACTTTATTTTGAACAGTAAAACATAAAAATAAGATATATATAAGTATGACAAAATTTAAATAAATAACTCGAATATGCCTCTTATTGTCGAAAATTTGTTATTGTTATGCGATTTGAGATTCAATTTTATTTCTGAAATAGTAATGATCAACCTTTTAATTATTAATGAACAACGAAAACATTGGCTAGAGTCTACAGAGCCGAAGCCTGGACTTTCATATGTCAAGCTCAAGTTTAACAAAGGTTTGATCATACCAATTCGATCATCAAACCTTTCTAATAAGTGATACTAAAATTCATAATTTGAGTCATCATACTTGTATTAATTTACTGCATAACTTGGAACATTTCTTTAAATTATTATATAAGCTTTTCAGACACATTGTTTTGTGTTTCTAATAAAATTGTGAATTTGTTTTTGTTATATTAAATAAATTTTATTTTCTTCCTGCTTTTTGAAAAACTAAGGTGCCAACTTTATTTATTTACATAAATTATAAAGTTGTAACTAACTTTTATTCCTCTTTTCGAATAAAGCACTTAAGAATGTTGTACATGTGTTTAACTTTATCAATATCATAATACTTAATTCAACTACAGTTTTAAATAAATATAATACTATACTGAAAAACTAAAACCTTGTTTCTTAAACATACTTAAGACAAAGTCTACGTATAATATATATAAAGTGTTGTAGTAAAACAATTTAAAGACATTTTTATAATTAAAACTTTTGTGTGAACTTTATCCAAGAGAGTGTTATTTGCAAAAAAAAAGTATAAAATAATTAAACTACAAATTTTCGTTGCCGTATTTCTGTATACTACTTGTCCAAAATTTACTAGAAAATTCCTTCACAGGCGAACTTCAAAAAAAATGTTAGCATGCTGCGTAATTTGGAAAAATTGTAGTTTAAAAATTAAGTTTGCAATGTAGTAAACATTTTGAAGCATTTTTTTTATACTAAAAGTCGAAAGCACGTTGTTTCTTTTTAATAAAGTAATCATTTTTTCTTCATTTGCCCAAGAACATGCTAACAAAAACGCGTTGTCGAACATGGAATGCTGTTGGAGGGACATATGTTGCCCAACCCTACAGCATGCTTTCAGTTTTAGAACAGAATACAAAATTTGGGGCCCTTTCGATATTCTGAAAAGCTTTTAATTAAATATTACAATTTTATACACTGTTTTACGAATTTTAATTAGTTAGTACGAACTTGTGACAAAAAAAAAGAGGTTTATTCAAGAAAATTTTTTGTTGCCAGCATATTAGTCCTGGACAGGACGTTAAAAGGTGTCCATGATGTGCGGCTCGATAACCGATAGTTTTTTCGTGCACCAGGTCCTAACTTGAATAACACTAATGTTTCTTGCATCTTAATTTCGATAATCTCAATTTCCATTGAATTTAAAAAAAAAAGTTATTATAACAAAATGTTTTTTTTACTTGTGTTTTCTTTACCACAATTTTCTAACTAAAATAACAATATTAAGTCGTGAATTAATATAGTTTTCATCTAATTCCTAACATTTTCATGGGCTTTTAAACTTTATGATACTCTTATTGAGATCCACTTTTATCTATTACAGTTTTTACGTACTCATTTTACTCATTACGTATTTAAATTGTCTGTGATTTAATTCATAAGGTTACTTTGAGGTTTAGAAACTACACTGTTATTAATTCATAACTCAATAAAATTGATTTAATATGTTACAGGTTCTTCAATAAAACTTAAATGGAATCTTATCTAAGTAGAGTAAATGTTTCAATATATCTTTTTGTGGAGTTATACTTTTTAATTTGAAGTCAATTTACTCGGTACAATCCAGAAAGTCAGTTTTTTTTCAAAGTGTATTAAAAATTGCAACCAACCTAGAAGAGTTTGAAAAAGTAAAAAGAGTAACTCATTATCAGTAAAATATTTCATTTTTTCAAGTAAACTTTTTTAACTCTTGTGCTAGTAGATACATTTCAAAGTTAAAACTTATTTGTTGTAAATCAAAGCGGCATTTCATTTTCAAGTTTTTCATTTAAACTCAAGTAGTACTTGTTTGTACTAATGCACAACTGTTTCGAAATGAAACTTGTTTGTTGAAGCCAAAAATAAAACATTCACACATTACAAACAGGCACTGCAAGTCCGTATGCGAGCATTCGAAAAAATTCATGCGAAAAAAAAGACAACTCCATCAGAAAACAACAATTTTAATCAAATCTATTCGTTAAAGCTGTCGTCCAATCAGAACGCTCCGTTAGCGTATCGACCAATGACAATGCTCCGTTGTTGGGTATCGTCCAATCACAACTCCTCGTCGCTTCCGCACCCTACTGCTTCCTCGTCACTAGATGGCGGTGGTGTGGATTTCTTCGCGGGCGTCGACGGGTGGATCCCTGTGTACCCCGCGTAGAAGACCTGCGAAAATACTCAGTTTAAAAAGAATGACCTGTGAAATTTTGAATATAAAAAAGTTTTTAAGGTTTTGTTTTTCGTCTTATACTTTTAAAATGCAACTGTTTGATTGTTACAGAAATTCTACTGAACATTGCTTAATTTTTTTGATATTAAAAATAAAAATTTGAAAGTTTTATTTTTGTCCAGATCTGTTATGTTAATTATTCTATCTTGTATGTTGAGTATTTAAGCAAGTAAGTATTAAATTTAAACTTTAATTTTTTTTAATAAGTATAAGAAAATAGATTCTAATTTTCTGTGCAATATAAAGACATCATTATTTAAAAAAAAGCTTTGGTAATATTATATTTTAAAAAGTTCCAAATATTTTATTTCTACAACTTATACTATTAGACCGTGATTATTCTGTTTACAGTTTAAATTCATGTGTTAAAATAAATTTTGAAACTAAAAAAAATCTTTTAGTATAAGCGTTATGTTTTGCTTGTTATTTTACTCTTTCTACTATTATTTTACTACCATAAAAAAAGCAAACAAAACTTTGTAAGCTAATTTTTTATGTAAATATTTATTTTAAGTTTAAATAAATACTTGCTTTAATCAACGATGCAAAGTTTTCGTTTTTTTCAAACAAGTCATAGAGAGATTTTATCGAAATTAAATTAGACTCCCAAAGCATTATCAAGTTAAAATACCATTTTACGACATTTTACTAATCTTTATAGCTGCTTTGTACGGCCAAATTTTTTAAAGCTGGATTTTTTTTTTTCATACATTTGTAACAAGTCAAATGTAAGAAAAAAATTTACAAAATAATGTTTTAAAAACTGTTACCTTAGCTTAATGAATAATGGCTTTTTACAAGTTTAAACTACATAATAATCTAGTAAAAAAATAAATAGCAACTTGATCAGAATTCAGCTTTTTAAGTTTAATTTTTTTATTTGATTTGGATAAGCAAACTAGTTGGATATAAAAAACAATTCAGTGATTTTTAACAAAATGTTTTTCGACATTTAGTTTAACCTTTTATATTGAATGCTAACATGTACGCTATTTTATAGATTTATACATGTATTAGTTGAATTTTATAAGCTTTTAAATCAAAAATCGAGTTTAATTTTTGTTAGTTTTATATCTAATGAATTTATTTCTACCTATTTTATATAATGTTAGGCATGTAAAGTTTTCAAATGGAGAAGTATAGTTAATGAATTAATGGTACTTTAAAAGCCAAATTCAAACTTAAGATACAGAGATACTGTTTTATGAAAATTTAGTGAGAATTTTGTTTTTGATATGCAACAAACTAAACATGCAAATAAACTTAGTACAGTCACGACATTTAAACGAAAAAATCAAATTAACAAACTCTGCTCTCTGGCTGAAACGCAAGCAGCAGTCATGCAAAGTTTAAAATTCTGCTCATATAACATTTAAAATACAAATACAACAAACCTTCTCGGTCCTGGTATAAAACATTTGATATAAATTATAAAGGTTCAAATTAACGAACCCTGCACTCTTGCTCAAACACAAACAACAGTCATGCAAAGTTAAAAATAAATAACACTTCAAATGAATTGAAAATACCTTCTAATATAACAAACACAACAAACCTTCTCCGCCTTGGTCCTGGTGAGCTTTCTCACTTTCATCAGCGCGAAGATGACGGCTTCCGGGTAGAACACGTGCAGCGCCACCTCGGATTCCTTGTCGTTCTGCTCGGCGTTCGGGCGAAACCTGCGATTTGATTGCATTTAAAAAAACTACATTGAGGGCATAGTTAACATTTGAACCGAATCTGCGATTTGATTGTATTTAAAAAACCATACTGGGTGCATAGTTAACATTTGGGCGGAATTTGTGATTTATTAATCACTATATTTAAATTAATGTATCCTGAGCAATCGTTTATTAATTTCAAGCGAATTTTATAAATTCTGATTATATTCCTTGAGACGTTTAGAACCTTTTTAAAAACTGTGCACAGCCAACTACACGGTCCATGCATACTTTAATGGAAAATGCGGTTTATTAATTACATTTATAATATAACACTCACTGAATGCAACTCCAAACATTTTATTTTCAAAACTTTGTTTCACTCAAAAACAGATATCAACAGTAATGGAATCTGGAAAAAATATGGTAAGCATGCAAGAAGACATTAAGCTTAACTTATTTACTGAGCATGTTAAATTTTAATTTCAATTGGCTTTTAAAAATACATTTTGTTATGCTTGTGACGTTTAAAACCTTTCAAAATTTGTCAATTGCAGGCTGTATGCACACTTGTTATACCAAGTGAATACATCTGGCTTCTATTTGAAAACAATGAGGGCCTCCTTATGACTCTAAAACTTTTTACGCTCGAAAACACTGCTGGCTTCACAAGTTTCGCAATAAACATACACTAAACAGTATAATAAACTTTTAATCCAAACCTGTAAACTTTGTTGGCGTCGTGATCTTTTCTCTCCACAACCCTGACCCCCCTGGGTGCCTTGGGGAGGCAGTCCGGGTAGTAGAACCTCCTGTTCGGGTTGGTGGTGAAGTCCTCGTTGTGTCTCTCCTCCAGCCTGTGCCACAAATGTGAAAAGCCAAATTAGTATGCTAATTCAACGTAGGGGATTTTATTTTAAACCTTGTGAAGAAACAGACTAGTGTATGAACACTTGAAAAATCATAGAGATGACCGTAAGTTTAGGTAAGTTCGTAAATTATACAAGTGTTTTATTGAAACTCTTATCTAACAAAGCTTAAAACAAAAGTCTGTAAATTTCATAAATGTTTTTTACATTTTGTTAGCTTTGATTATCAATACTTATACAGTAACTAAATTTAGCAACTCTGAGCTGCCAAAAACACCCAGAGAGGGCGTTTAACCGAACAACGAAACATAATGCCAAAACTTACACACAATTATTAAAATTAAAATACTAATAAATAAAAAACAAATAAAGAATATTAAACGTACCTGTACCAAACCTCCCGGCAAAACCTGGTCACGTCCAGCATATGTTCCGTGTCCTCGAGGAACATCGCGGGTTGGTCACCGGGTTTCCACCTGGCCATCCTGGTGTTCACCTTCCCGCCCAGGTAGTACAGGTACCTGATCGAAACCACAGGTTGTTATCAACTCAGATATAATTAGTAATTTGCTCATGTTGGCTTAACGCTTTTTTGTATAAAATTTCTGGATTCAACACATTTTGTAGAAATGCTAGGTTTCAATTTTATATATAAGGTTTTCATCTGTTCATAACTATACCACTTAGATAGGTCTGATGTCTGTTACTTAGTTATGTTTATAAATACGTTAATAACAATCATATACTAATAAATTTTAGCTCAGGTAGTTATGATATCAGTTGGTTTGTGTTGTATTAGTGAATTAGTGATGAATTAGTGTTGAATTAGTGATGTTTAGTGTACATATGTTTTTTATGTACTTTTTACTTGGCGAGCTTCACTGACAAAAATTGAAACGTGTCAGATTTAAAACGATCGATTGGTTGATTGTTGGGGGCTGAGAACTTTTAACTTTACAGGAAAAAGTGTTACTTGCTCAAAAAAATGATGACAAGAAACAGACATGAGTTTAATGACAAAACAATTGAAACAATGAAAAAAAATTCAAAATGTCTCTTGGCAAAAGTGACTGTACGCGCGTAAAGTTGAACCCTTTTTCTAAAAAACGATTAATTGATGAAAAACCAACCTTTTCGACTCTGTTTTGCCCAAATAGATGTCGTACAGCAGCTTGGAGGTTTTTCCCTGCACCACGAAATCAACCAATGGCTTGCAGTTTTCAATGTAACTTGCAAGCTCCTTCCTAGCTTCGACCTGCAAAAATTTCTCGTTCCCATATGTCCTATCTAACCACTATGTTTACTTGTATTTGTATATTTATTGATTTAATACGATTTATTCACAAAAACAATGATTAATTCTATTAATAAATGACATTAACAGGGTTGCCACACATCGAGCTGAAAAAAAAAAACTTCTGACTTTTTCAAATCAGTTTTTTGTTTAGACCGATTCAAAAATACATAACCAAAAATTTGAAAGACTTTAATTAATTCCTAAAATTTAATTAGACCCTAAAAAAATTTATTGCAAAAGCAATTTTTTTTGAAAACAACATTAGCAAAATACAGTTTCTAGTGATGATGAACTTTGCTATTAAGGGCATGTTTATATAAAATTTCTCGACTTTTACTGGCTTTGTGGCAAATTAACTTGATCCTTAAAAAACATAAATGCTACCGGTTTAATCAACAATTACAATTTTTTCGTTTTAAAAAGTTTTTTTTCAAAAAAAAAAAATCATCACTACCAACCTGTCTCTTCTCGCGCATCTTCTGGTACTCTGACTGCTCCTCAACCAAGGTTGTCGTTTTGGGGGTTTCCCTCGTCGTGTTGTCATCGGAGGAAGTTTCGCTCACGGTGATTTCCCCGTCGACGGAACTGGCAATGGTCTGGTTTTTCTTCTCCTTGAACAATGTTTTAGTGTTAATAAAATAACAAGTAGTAATAAAACAACAACAGACCTTTCATTTACATGTGTAACTTGTGTAGTTTGAATGATGAAAATGTTTTATTATTTAATCACATATACTTGGCTAAACAAAAACGAATAATGTTTTAATTTCACCATTGAATATGTTTACTTTAACCAAATGGCATGTTCAAGCTGGTTTTTTCAATATTTTTACGCATATATTTCATTAATCTAATAGTTTTTAAAATAATTCTAAATATATCTTTTAATCAAATTAGTCACTTACCTGCTTTTTATCAAGCATAATTGAAAATGTATTTATTTGTTTATGTTTGTCAAAAACTTGAACATATTTTATAAGAGAATATAAAGTAGTATAACTCTGTTAATTTAATAACCTAACAATCACGTTTATCAAATTAGTTGAAATGATTTTTATTTTGTTATTGGATGTTTGGGCACCGCGTACAAAACGGTAAATTTAAAAGACATACTGGTTGTGTTATGTTTATCGAAAACGCTTTGTAACTAAATTTTAATAAATATTTTTCTCCTCTTACATCATAGTTTAAAATATGTGCTTTTATTTATGCTTATCATGTTTACTTTTAGTTAACAACGACCTTCTTTGCTAACTTTATAGATATACTTTCAAACTGAATACTAACCAAAACCTTCTGTTCTACCATGATAACTATAAATATGTAATTTATTTATTTTTGTTAATTATAAAAAAAATAGATAATACTTTTTTATCTTTCGGCATTATTTTGAACACCCTTTAATAAAAACCGGTATCTACTACTCTAAAAAATATTTATAAGATATATATAAGTTGAAATTTTAATACTTAAAATGTGAAAATTGTTAAAATCCCAGGTTTTTTTAGTGATTTATGTTCAAAATCAGGTATTTTCAAAATTTCCCAAAGCCCTAGTTTTTCCAGGTTTTTTTTTTGCCTAAATTGTCAAATTCCAGGTTTTTCCAGGATTCCAGGTAAAGTGGCAACCCTGCTAACTATCTATGAAATATATATTTTTTATTAATTCACTTAAAATTAACTTCTTATCACCTACGCTCTTCAACCAACCTTCTTCTGATCCATTATCAATTTGAACTCCTTCTCAAACTTTTTCACGTTGTAATCGTACCCGAAGTCGTTCAGGTACTTGAACTGTTCCTCCTGATTTTCCAGGTCTCCTTTCGACCTCGCCCGCAGGTAGCCCTCGCAGTTTCGCAGGATATCGTGGTACTCGCCCGCGCTGAAATCCTCCTGCGAAAATTATTAAATTAAAACACTTTGTTGTTATGTTAAACCCTCGCAGTTTCGCAGGATATCGTGGTACTCGCCCGCGCTGAAATCCTCCTGCGAAAATTACCAAACTAAAATACTCCATAATTGTTATAATTGTCCTGAGAAATTGATTGTGTATAAGTAGCATAAAACGTGCAAGGTAGATTGCTGCAATTGACAGGGTTGCCACTCGTTTTTTTTTTAATTTTCCAGGTTTTCCAAGTTTCTTCCAGGTTTTTAAAAGTACACATTTTTGGGTCTATTTTTAGTTTAAAGTTAAGTTTAAGGTAAGAAACTGTGTTAGGTAGTAAAAAACGTTGAAAAGATACTGTATAGCTTCTTTAGTTTTATTTTTAATTAAAAAAAAATTTGGTAATAGTTTTTTTTTATATATATGATATAATTTTTGTGAACTGAGAAAATTGTTAAAATTCCAGTTTTTTTAGTGACTGTTTTTCAAAATCCCTGGTTTTTTCAGGTGTTTTTTGCCTAAATTGTCAAACTTTCAGGTTTTCCAGGTAAACAGGGCAGCCCTGAATAGATAAACTTCGACGAGGGTGTAAAACTATCATGCTTTTAGAAGCCTTCGTAGACGTTGCGTACTCTACTACACAAATTATTATAACTGACACTGAAATCCTCCTTTGAGAATGATTGTTGCAACAAACGGCGTAAAAAGGAGGACCTGTGACAGGCAAACTGCGGGACTCACACTGGATTTTCTAGGGATTAATGATCTTAAAGTGAAGTTTAATTGACGGGCGATTAAAAAAAAGACGACATTGTAATTAAAACTGCAACTGAAGCCAATAAACATTAATATTTTCGAAACGCTTGCCTACCCCTGCTGCAGATGAACCTGGAGTTCACGATTTGAAACTATCATGCTTAAAGAACTTTGCATATTTTAACTTTATATTTTGTGTACTGTAATATACTATTATTATTATTATTAAGTATGTTGATTTTTGTAAATAAAATTGTTAAATATTAAGAAGATCTACTGCTGAAACAAACGTAAAGTTTCTGATACAAAAATGATTGCGTTGAAAAGCTTTTATACGCATAAACTTATTTGTCGGTATTTTACACTTCTGCAAACTTCAGTTTTCAAATACTGTTCGGAAAGGTGAAGCAGCTTATCGTTGAAAAAAAAAATAAATTATTTCAAACAGCTTACTTTTTACATATGTAAGATTAATTTAATGCTCAAACAACAAATGTGACTTGGCTCTTTTGAACTATAGATTGTTTTTACTGCAAAAGTAAAAAATAAAAACAAAAATAAAGTACTATCTTTGTGTAAAGCAACGCCCACTACTAAAGATAACTCTTTTGATCGAAATTACGTTTGTAAATTATTTATTACTGTTATTATTAACTATCATTACATTTATTCTGTAAAGCCTAACTAATTTGTGTTACAGTTAAACCGAAATAATTTAAGCAATTTACATTTGAAATTTTTTAAACCTTTTCTTATTGTTAAGTTTAAAAATCATACTTTTAAAGTACACTGAAACTTCAAAGCACAACTAACTTATTACAAACTAAACCCCTATTGTTTAAAAAAAACAAGTTATTATAAATACACAACCCATAATAAATAATCAAACCTATATTATTTTGCTCTTTAAGCAGCCGCCCAACTAAAATTTACTTTGCTATTAGAAAAACTTCTAGTACATTTGTATATATATTTTTAAACACCCTGTAAAATTTTTAATCTTTTAATTTTTAACAAACAATTAAACCCACATTTTGACTTGCGTGTTCCTGTAGCAGTTGTTTGAACTCTGCGCTGTTCCTCCACTGGAACTTCTTCACTTTCTTGTCCCTTGCCCTGTACTTGAAGGGAAGGTTGATGGATATGTCTTCCTTTCTGTGTGTTAAAAATTACAATTTATAAATGTTTTTCGATACATTAAAATTATAATTTACAGTTTACTGTTTATATTTATTGAAAAGTTTAAATTCAAATAAATGTTTTTATTAGCGTTTTAAACGTATTAAAGGGTTAATTTTAACTTAAGATGTCTGTTTAAAAGAGTGTTTTTCATTCAAAATTGTGTTTTATTCGACATTTGAATACATTTCAACTAATAAAAATATTATCGTATTGATTTTTTTTTCTATTTATTTTTAAAACATAATTTATAATCTAATGAGGTTTATGTTTTATTTCAAATTAAACTAATCAAATTAAGATAATCTTTCAACTGTACTTTTAAAACACAGTCTAATACACTAAGTTTATAAGCTTAAAATCGTAAATAAATTTGAATTTCCAAACATCTTTAAAAACATTATTAAACTAAATATAACGTTTTATTATAGCTTTTATAACTTTATCATTTCTTGTAATGACAATTTAAAACTAAAGAGCTCATTTTTCACGAGCATACTAAGTACAGTTTTAAAGATGTGAATTATACCAATATATTTACAATACACAAATAAAAAAATTTTAGTGAAAACCTTCTATTCACGTAAATCAACAACAATTTGCCAATTTTTTTCAAAGATGGTAAAAACGTATTATTATATATTAGATACATACAAAATAACATTAAAAAATTAAGTAATATCCTTTTGTTCACGTAGATCAAGGCGACTTGCCAACTTTTATTTTTACGTATCTAAGTATTTTTTTAATTCAACCAACCTCTTATTCACGTAGATCAGGGACAACTTGTCGACTCTCTTCTCTCTGAACACCCTCTTTACGTAGCACGGCCACCAGAAGTACTTGCCCCTCCGCATCATGCAGATCTCTCCGGGCGCGTAAACGTACTTGGTCCTCTCCCCCTTCTGCCTCTCGAGCTCGGATGTCTGAGTAAAATTGCATTAAAATTATTGAAACTGTTTTTTCGATACATAATATGATGATAACAAAACCATCAGCGTCAGTTTACACCCACTATAAGTAATGTATAGCTGTTAAGTTATCATTTTACTTTAAATTAACTTTCAGTTTTCATCATTAACAACAAGTAACTAGGATAAAATAAGTCTTTAAATTGTGATTATCAAGTAAAACAGAGTCAATTTACGATAAAAATATGCTTTTGAACTTTTGTGGATAAAACAGACTACCAGTGACCATAGAATTAGTTTTATTAGTGGTTGCTAAAAAAAATGTTTTCTTGGACTATTTTTCCTGACTATGTGGCAGCTTTGATTCCTACCGTAATTACAATTTAATTTAATTTATTATGTTTACAAGGCTAATTTTAAATTTGTTTAGTTTTAACTGGCTGTCAGTAAATTTTTACAGCTTGAACAAATATAAAAAGGTGTTATTTTTCTATAAAAATATACTCTGACCCCCTATGACCTTTTAAATAGTGGCTTAAAAAAACTAAATTATTAAACAAATCAACTTACATCAACTGATTGTGGGTAAGACTCCATGAAAATATAACTTTCTAAAACAGTTTAACAAATCTACTTACAAAAGCTCATTGTAGGTAAGATTCCATGAGAAATTATATAGAATTAAACAATTCAAGTTAAAACAGCTGATTGCAGGTAATTATAGTATAAATTATAATAAAAAAAACTTACAACAACCGATTGCAAGTGCTCCTCCAAGATCTTCCTGTCTTCATCATCGTCGTTTGGTGAGTGGTACTTCTTATTGTGTATTTTTCTCACTGTAGTTAAATTATTTTTATTTTAAAAGTTAGATTTTGCACACTTGTTTTCAAGAAATGGAACAGAAACACAGTGGTTTTATAAAATTGTATTTTTTATCTACTTGTATTTACTGCTGTACCATTGTTGTATTTTTCTTATCAATTTTTTTTACTGTATTATAATCAATGCTCTTTTCTTCTGAAATTAATTGTACACTCTTTTATCAGTCAATTGTAAAGCATTAAAAAGTGTGATAGGAACTTTAACCAACTAATTGGTAGTACGAACTTTTCTTTAAGAACTTGCTTTTACTAAATTTGAGTAAAATTTTTTTTTAATTTTTGTATTGTGATTTACACTTTCCTACACATTAATTAGTAAACTGTAAACAATTTTTTTAAAGTTTTTAGAAATACATCAGCTAATCCATTACAATAATTAGGGAAACTTTCTTTACCGTATTATTTTTGCAATTAAATTCCACACGTCTATCAGTAAGTTGTAAAAATTTTTTCTACGTTTAAAAAAATGTTCTGGAGACTTTGAACAAACCAATTTACGGTAATAGTTTGAAATTTTTTTTTTTATAAAACTGTATAGCTTCGATTAGAAGAAAATCAAATGTTTCATCTTTGCAAATTTATTGTTCTAATTATTTTTTTATATTTGAAATAAAAACAAACTAACTTTTTGCTTCTATCTCCTCTCTGGTTTCATATTTTGGTTGCTTTCTTTTTCTTCGGTTTGGCATATTTATTTTTATTTTAATTTGTAATATTAATATTTATATAATCTAAAACAGTAAGAATGTTGTAATTTGATTTTGTTGATTATAAAAGTGCTAAATAAATTATATATTTTAGGTTTTTACTAGTGATCTACCCAATACTACATATGCAGTAATTTCAGTTACTACAATTTATACTAATATAAAAAAGTATTTACCATATCAATAAAGTAAAAAAGTTATGTTTTAGTTAAAAATTCCATACCATTGTAATGTAATTACCATATATTATTGAATATAGTTAATAATATAAAAAGGTTACTATCAAAAAATTTAAGTAGTTCTTTAAAACTTTGTTTAAAACTTCTTCAACAAAAGTTATTATTTAAAAATTGAGTTAATTATTTTTTAAATTATATCAAAAACTTTCTGTTCAAATTGTTGAAGTTGTAAGCTACTGTAAAAATAATAAAATTAAAAAAGCTCAAGTTGTAATAAAAAATCTTATGTTGTTAAGGCCAAAGCGTGGAGTCCAACTTGATTTTTACAAATTGATCTTAGCTTAAGGGTGTCCACTGGTTTCTTAGAAACTTCTTCCAGGTTTTTAAAAGTACAAGTTTTTGGTCTATTTTTAATGTAATGTTAAGTTTAAAGTAAAAAACAGTGTTTAAAAGTATAACAATATTAAAAAGATACTGTAAAGCTAATTTAGTTGTGTTTTTAACTTAAAAATTTTTGATGATGAAATAATATCTATATCTATATCATATGACAAATTTTTTTTGTCAAAATGATTTTTTACTACTAAACACGTAAAAATTCTCAAAAACTACAGGTTTTTTAGTAGTTTTTGTTCAAAAATCCAGGTTTTTTAGCCTAAATTGTCAAATTCCTGGTTTTCCAGGACTCCATGTTTAGTGGCCACCCTGTATTTTGAAGTGTTTTATTTGAGACATCAGACCACTTAAAGAATAACAGTATTTACTTAACAACTTACAAGAATTCATAACAGTTTTTTGAGCAATTTAAGTTGGTGAGCTTAATATGTTACTATGGATAGTGCTAACTAAGAAGAAAAAAAAAGACTCATTTACTAAAAATATTTCTTGTTCTCCAATTTTTAACCAATCTTCTTTAAACTCTCACAGAAAGTCTATAACTGGTATTGAAAAAATTTAATGCTCAACTTTTTTTCAAATAAAAACTTGTTTAAAAAAAAAAATTATATCTTATCTTTTTTATGATTTTTTATTTTACCATTGAAAGTTTTTCAAATTATAATAGGAATGTTTCCTAAAAGCCTTGAGGTCTCTAGTTCAGAAAATGAAGGAGAAAATATATATAGTTATTCTTTAAATTTCAAAAAAATTGACCCTGAAAAATTGGCGGTCCATAGGTTTGTTTTGGAAACGTTTTACTAAAATTAATTTTTTTAAAAAGTAAAACAAAATTTTCAAGTTATATAAAAACTGGGTTGTAGTTTATACTAAAAGCTTTCATATAAAATCAAATATTTATTTGTAAAAAATTAAATGTAGAAATCTTGTAGTGCTTCAACATAACTTAACAAAAACAACGCCACTTTTTGGTTTTGTTAAAACTCCTTATAATAGGGTTGCCACTCTTTGAGTCAAAAACACTGTCCAGAGTAACAAACTGTCTTAAATGACCTTAAACTGTCCTAAGTAATCCTGACTTTTTTTTAATCTTCAAAAAAGTGTTAACATTTTTTTAAACTTTTCAAAAAAAAATCAAGTTTTTCAACAAAATTGGTTATAAAATAATGAATTGGAACTAAACCTCATTAAAAAAAATAATCTCAAATTTTAAAAAACCTAAAACTATCCTGAGTTTTTCATAAAAACAAAAATATCCAAAGTTTAAAAATAAAGTTCAAATTATCCAGAGTTGTCATTAGGTTTTAAAAAATTTAAAAACATCCTTAGTACCCTGAGTGTGTTGTACTTAATTAACATTTCAAGACCATAGAGCAGGTGCAGAGAATTTTTTTTTTTATAAAAACTAACATTGGCTTTAATATAAATCTTATAACTGTAAACTATGTAAAATTTAAAAATTCCAACTTTTACAGGACTATAAAAATTTTAGGCAAAACAAATAAACAGCCTGAGCTTATTTAAAGTTAAAAAGTATTCTAAAAGTCATAAAAACAAGCAAATAATATTAATAAAGCCAAAGAAAGAAAAACACTAAAGTATTTATAAAATGGCTCAACCAAAACATAACTTTTACAATTGAAAAGTGTTACAGTAAAAAAACTAGCTTAACTTTTAGGAAAAATCTCAAAACTAGCCACAGTTTTTCAAAAATGTTGAAAAATAAAATATGACTTATGGTAAGTTGTTTGAGTAACCCTGATTTTATAAAAGGTTTGCAATAGAAATATATGGACCTGAATGTCTTTACTACTTACTGTTTTTTAAGTTTAAATTTAAAAAGTAAATCCAATTTTGTGATATGATCATTTTTATAAAAGTTTTCTGTTACTAATGCATGGGCCACAATCATTTATTGCAAAGTTTTTCAGAAATCTAAAAAATCACCTAACAATCTATCCACTATTTTACTTTTTCAGCTAAAAAGCTCAAGTTTCATAAAACATTTCTTAAACGGTTTAGAATGTAACAAAAAAAAAAGAAATTATAAAAACTTTGTTAACGTTAGAAATTACTCACTAAAGAATTACTTAAATATAAGTAAGAAAAATTAAAAGAAATTTGGTTAAAACTTTAAGGAAAACACCTATTTTGTGCAAAATAGTTTTTTTGGGTATTTTCAGTTTGTGCCTTCCCTTAGGTACCAAATTTCACCAACTTTGATCATTATTATGTCAAAACTTACATTCAATTTTCTTAAGTGGTAAAATTTTTTTGATAGCTAAGATAAAGCTATATAAAATAGTTTTTGCATGGAAAAACCAAGTGGAGCTCTCTAGGAGCATAACTTTTTCTTAAAAATAAAAAATAAAGTTATATCCATAGGTATTTAAATAGTTCCAGCATTAAGTTAAAAATTTGATGGTAATGATGTTTAAGTTTAAGACTAGTACTTTATTAAAAATAAATACACTTAAGTATAGAAAAATGTCAAGTTTTCTTAGTAAAAAAAAACTAGAGGACACTTCAGTTATGTCCCGGAATACTTAAGAAATTATAAAATAAAATAATCAGTTTAAATGAACTACTTTTTAAAGCAAAAACTCAAGTCTGAATGGTAAAGAACTGGCCATAGTTACATCACTTTAGCAAGAATTTGTGAGAAATTTGAAAAAAATGTAAGAAATTCAGAAACAAAAAAAAAAAAGATTTAATAAAACTTTAGTACTAAAAGACAATATAAAGATTTTTTTCTAAAATAAAAATTTTACGCTGTAGGGAAGTCAAACATTTTTTTATTGAATTATATGAACAATTAATTACATAATATAAATTTCACAGGATAAACTAACTTTAATTAAAATTGAGATATAGTCAGTGTGAAAACTTTCTGATAAAAACTAAGTAGAAAATTTTGATTGCCAGTTTTCTCAAATCTTGTAAAACTTACTAAATATATATTTTTTATTTAATTTTTAATAAATTATTCAAAACTTTTAAGGAAATGTTTGTTGCATAGGTAAAAAAAATATATTATAACAAAAAAAAACTAAGGGTTTTATAATTTGTTTAAAAACTAGTTGTATTTTATTAGATGAAAAAAATATTTAAATTTTAACAAATTCTATAATAAGATTAATAACTATTAAGTTTAGTATAAACTGAGAAAATTTGAGAATAATTGCTTAATAAGAAGATATATTTTTTAAAGAAATAATCTGGCTTCTTTAGTTTTGTCTTTCAATAAAACCCAAAATGTCAAAATCTATTAAACTCACTGACTTTGTAAATTCATGTCTCAAAAACTAATTGGAATTTTACAAATGCAATTGGTAGCCAAGTTTAAGATCCTTAAAATAGTTGTCAACTTATGGTCAACATGTAAAATGTGCCTTACCACCCTATGGCATTAGTTCTTAAGAAAAAAATCAGTTTAAGGCACAAATCTAGACTGATATTTAGGACAGACATCTAAACTAGCTTGAGTTACACAAAAGCTTCACACCACTTTAAATAAGCTTGAATTTTTCAAACAACCTAAAGTATGTTTAAAAAACTTAAATACACAAGTTAAAAATTGCAATGGGTATGGTTTGAGACTAATGTTTTTTTACCATAAAAAAAAGAGAGCTGAACAACTTGTAGGAACCTATTTTAGTATAATTACTTTGTGTTTTGTAGCTTGTGCTAGTATTTATCAAAGTGTAGAAGAAACTCATAAATATGCATTCTTAATTTTAAATAAATATACATTCAAATTTCAGAAAATAATTTGGAAATTTTCAACACTAAGTTTTTGGCTTAAAATGTGATCATCAGAAGAAGATTACTAATTAGGAAGATTATTATTACCTAGCATGATGTTGCACCAATATCAAGCTGAAATCTAACAACATTGATACTCATTTTTATTTACTACAAGGTCAAAGTTTTCAGAACATGATTGTTAAAATGTAAAGACATCAATAAGGTACGCAATTCAAGAAGTACACAACTGTTGTAAAGTATGAACTAAATTTTTATTCACAAGCTTAAATATTAAATTTAAAGGTTTTTATTATTTTGGACTTGATAGTAACTAAAAATTTAGTGAGTACTTCTTAACAAGTACCTAAAAAATTTACATTTAACTGTAAATAAAAATTAAATGCGTACCTTACATGGCTTTTTAGTTCTTTAAGTGCTTAACTTATCAAATTTTACTCTTTTTTAAATCACATTCTTGAAATTTGGACCTGGTAGTTAACAAAAATATAATAATGAAAAAACATTATAAGTTCCTGCAAATATTGTTGAATTTCAGCTTAATATTGGTTCTACATCTTGCAAGGTAATTACTGAGTATTATAAAAAACAAGAAAAGCCTTAAATTTTCTTTCACACAGCTAATAATCTAATTTTTTTGAATTAAAAACACATCAACAGAGACTCTGGATAACAATAAAATAACTGAATTAGCTTAACAATTTTTTTTTGATTATGTTACAGTCATTATATTCATAGTTTAAATACTTGCTGTGTGATTAAAGAAGCATTAGTAAATTTGTGCTAAAAAAATAACATAAATATTTACTCAATAATTACATATCTAGTTATACTTTTTTGTTTTACAACTTGCAATTAACTTTTAAGTTGTATTTTAAGAAACTAAACTTATTTAATCTTTTATAGAACAATGACAGAAATGCTCATTATTTATATTTTAAATAAACAATATAAACATGTATCCATTCATTAATTTAGTTTATAAAACTAAATTAAATAGTTAATTAGAAGTAATAATTGTTTATAATTATACTGTAGTATTTTATAGCTTTTATTTGTTATTATCAGTTTGATTACTCAAGCATGATAATAACACATAATGCTTAATAAAATTTACGGTCAGAGATGTATTTTAGTTTACTAAGATAGGGTAAACTTGAAAAACAGATTTACTTTATTATATTGAAACAATTTTTTATAGCTTATTCAAATTATCATAACTATTTTAAAAATAATTAAACTAAAGTTAAAAAATAAAAGAATGTTCCCATCATTTCAGATTTTTCAACCAGAACTTAACATGTAACAGACTTAAAAACTGCAATTGGTAGTTTACAACACCTAAAAAACAAATCTTTTTACGTAATTAAAGTTACTTAATTGTCCGTATTCAAAAAATTAAATTCCGCTTTTTTTAATAAATTCCGGAAAATAACAATGCTTTTTGGACAAAAACTTATCTGCTCTTAAAATTAGTTATTCAAAAATTATTTCAAATTTTTTTTTTGCTTAAATAAAACTTTATTTTCTACTGGATTCTCCTTAAGTTTAAAATGAAATAACTTATTTTTGTTTCAATCTGTTTGGTAAGGAATTAACTCTCGCAAAACCTTTTTTTCATAATTAAGACCTTTACTAAACTATCCTGCAGCCATTTAATTAAAACATTAATTGTTAACAAGTTTGCACAAACTGAAAAAGGTTTTTAAACGTATAACAGCTTTAAAAAAAATTTAAAACTCTTTGAATTTGCGAAAAGATTTAAAATTAAAGCAAACTATCAGTTTTTTTGGATAAAAACGGTTACAAGTTATAACTATTTAAAGTATAAATTTAAGCGTATGCTAATAAAGATCTTAGCGAAACAGGTTCACTAAAATATATAACAATAAGAATTAAACAGTATTCTTTCCTCATTATACTAACACATGTTACTATGTGTTAAAGGATTAACACACTTCAACGAAGCTAAGAAAATCAACTTTGAAATAGAAGATGTAGATCAACTTAGATTTTCATAGCTTCGTTGAACTGTGTTAATCCGTAAACACACAGAAACATGTGTTAGTGTATGAAGAAATAATACTGTTTAATTTGTTGAAAACGGTTATATAAATGTAGCAGTTTTTTTTATAGTTTTTTAAAAATGAAAAAAGTGTATTATTGCTAAACGAAACTACTACTTTTAAGTAAAAATTAATCAGAGTTATACCTATAATTAATATAGAGTTAGTATACACAAGTAACGCGTTTTTTCATCAGTTTAAGGCTGATTCTTGTTTAAGGAGCAAAACTTAAGATGAACAAAGAAAAAATTCAAAGAAAATAAATTTTTAAACAACAAGAACTATCAAACATAGGTTCAACAACCTGATGATTAGTAAACACTACTTTAGATACGAGCACCGAACGATGGCGACGCAATACAAGGTTCCTGAAGTCCTGAAGTCCTGAAGAGCTTATGGCGACAAGGTTCCCTGAAATCTGATTCACATCTGGAAATTGTAAATTTTTAATTATTGTGAACAAAATTTTAAACAATATATAAGCAATATACAAGACGTATAAAGGTATCTGTGGTAGGCGACTGAGTAACCGAAAGGTTTTTTCGTGCACTTAGAACCAAATAATTTGATCGCTTTTTTTTGTCGTTTTAACATTATATAAATAATCTACCTTTTGTAAAACACGTATAAAGTTCTGAGAACAGCATTAAGTATTTAAGAATGTTAAATAAATAAGGTAGTTGTTTTGAATATTTGAAGTTTCCAAAAGTTTCAAACCAAACTATATAGACCAAAACCGCCTTTTTATTTTAAATATAAACCAAATTGGTCAAACGTTTGCTCATGTTGTGAAGTAAAAGTAAACAATAATGTTTATATTAAAACAATAAAGTCAACAAAAAACTGATATAAGCCTTTTATACTTTAAAAACAAAACATAGACAATTTTAAGTACCTAAGAACTATTTTTTCAGTCTTGCTGCCAAGTAAAAATTTTATTTAAATGTGTTTTTGATGACGTTGACGTTTGTAAACACTTGAGTTAAATAATTTTCTATAATTCTTTAAAAACTAAATCACATATAACAAATTAAGTTTACAAAACAGCTTATAATTACAGGGAAAGCAAACATAACAGTTTTAAAAGTGCTTGAGTTGTAATTTGTTTAAAAAAAAGATAAAACCGGTTTTGTTATCAGTTTACATCTATTTTACAAAAACATACAAAAGCTGTGCGTTTCTTTGTAATAAATTATTCATTATTTTAACTTTTAAATCGTTTTTGTTCGAAAGTCAAACAAGTTTGTAAAGATTTTTGTTCCGTTAATTTTTTGTATATTTTACTGCACACAAACTGTTTGATAAATACTTGAAGTTAAGTTGGATGAAGTTAAAAGAGTTCATAAATATCAATAAAAAATGCAGAATTTATAATAATAATTTGCTTTAAAAGCCTCCTTATTTTATATTTATTAAAAAAACTTACATATCACAAAACATTAATTATAGTATTAAAAAATTAACTAAAACACAGAAAAAATATACATACTATGCTATGGTAAACCTTAACAGACTACATCTTAAAATTTTATAAAATTAATATCTTAATCTCAAAAGTATACTTTAGTATATCTTAAGTAATTATAAAAGCTGTTATGAAACAATTGTTTTGGTAGTTTGCAACTTTTAAAGCATGTAATATAAAGTTTATAAATACAAATGCATTTATATAACATTGAAATTATTAGGGTTTTCTAATTATCAAGATATCAAGTTTAAAAGCAAAACCAATCTTCATCAAGTAGATGATAAAAAATTATCTTCAGTAAATGTAATGTAAGAAGAAAGTTTTAAAAAGTTACCCGATTGCCCCTGTAACTTGAGAACTGCTGGAGAGATGAATACAAACAAAAAGATAAAACTATAGCTTTACATAATTTATTTTGAACACAAAATCTCAAGAAGTAGCAAAGAATTTATAAATTTCCTTCTAACAAGAAATTTAATCCTATTATGTCAGTATTTCTTGTTATAGTTAGTAATATCGCTTATTTTTAGCTTTTTTTTGACTAAACACTCTAGTCAAACTTGTTCCAGTATTGCATTACCTATTTACCAATTCACACAAACGGTAAAGATGAAGACACTAAGGTGATAATGTTAATTAATTATTGTTCTAGTGCAGGGGTCGGCAGCCTTATGTGACTAGCGGGCCAATTATTTTAAGAAAACTTGCTCGCGGGCCACACTATTTAGAAAATAATTTTTGAGGGCCGAATTTATCTAAAAACAATTCTAGTAATCACTAGAAAATAAATTATTTAAGATCAGAAATATAACAATTTAAGTAATATTACACCATTAGTAAAGAGTATTTATTGAATTAAGAGGCTAAATGTAACTTTTTATTACAAAAAATATAATTTTCATTGTTTTTAAAATGTATATTTTTTGCAGAAAAGGTGCTCGCGGGCCGCAGATGTTGACTTAAAGGGCCGCATTTGGCCCGCGGGCCCCAGTTTGCCGACCCCTTTTCTAGTGCCTTTATTTAATGAAACAACTAAATAAAGCCGTCTATTAAAAAAATGGATATAAAAGTCAATTTTTTATAAATTTAAGAGTTGTTACTAAATAGACATTGATAATATATCAGTAAAATTAATATTTCAGTGTTGCTTAGCAGTTGAAAAGAATTTATAGAACCTATGCTACTCTTTAAAAACTTTAAACGCCCCCATATACTCCCTGATCTAGTTTGAGACTTCTTGTTAAATAAACCTATAACTTAAATTTTGTTCTTAAAATAACTGTTACTTGATGTTTTTTGAAGATGTATACCTCAATTCTGTTATAAAAATAAACTAAGCAAAGCATTTAACTTCATAAAACCACTATATTTTCTAATAAAACAGTAAAAAATTACATTATAATGGTTTATAGTCTATCAGGAGTTTTAGGTATTTTAAAATGGGAACAATGTATTAAACCCATGCCAATTTTTAAACTTGTAGAACTAGATCTTAAAGATTTTAACCTTTATTAGCTAGTTTAGTTAACCAGAAACAACAAATTAGTAACTGAAAGTAAGTAACAGAATTAATAAATAATATTCTATGTCAAAATATAGTTAAAAATGTCTTGTTCTTCCTCGTTAAAAGGTTCAGAAGAACTTACTTTCATAAAAAAGTTGTCATAGTTCAAAAGTTTTCTCAGTTTTTTAAACAGTCTGATTTTAATCTTCTCTGTTCAATGTTTTAGAAATCTTTTTCTAGCTCAAAAAAAAAAGTTGAGGTCCTTACTTACTTAGTTTTAATCAAAGATGACATATATTTTCCAACTAAAATTTGAAAAAGTCAAGTAAATAGATAGTTTTTAGTTTATACTGATAAGTTTTAGCTGTATTTAAATCAAGCTTGCTTCAAAAAAAAAAAGTAATTTTTTAAATTCAAACTTTTGTAATAGGCTATTATTATTGTGATCATATCTAAAGATTAAACAAAATTTAATGATCTTTTAGTGATAAAATTAGTTTTTCAGAGCTACTTCAAGCAAAAAGTTCTATGAAATAACTTAATCTGTAGTAAAATAAAGAAACAATCTACTTAAAATGTTACTTAATTCTTTTCTGTACTGTATAATTTTTGTGAAAGTGTTTAGTTCCTCAATAATAGACATATATAAAGTATCAATTTCTTAAAAAAGTTATAATTACTTAATCTTAATGTTATAGTTTCTTAATACTTTGACTTGTAATACTAGTGTTATTGTTTCATTATCTTTAGTGTTAAAACTTTTAATCTTATAATAATGTTTTATTTCCTTAATTACAACTAATTATGTTACAAAACTTTCAACAAAAAAACACAACTCACATGAACATGATGCAATGTATTTAGTTTCAAAAAGGCATCTTTGTAACACTTAACTGAGATTAGTGGTTTTCTGCGATTCTGGCGTTTGACGAAAAAATCTGATCTGACGACTGGAGTTTATCAGCTGAATCTTTAAGCAGCAGCTTACCTTTTGATAACTTTTAATGTTATAAATTTAGACCGTTTTAAATCATTGAATTTTACTTAATCTTGTTATGCTTTCCGAAAAACGCTACCTCGTCTACCATTTAATTTTACTCCTCAAAATATTTTAATTGTATCAGAAACTATTTTGCGACATGATATATTGGATTTTCTTATCAGATGCACATTTATTTTTTTAGCTAGCTAATTAGTTTAAAGTTTTTTTTTTTTTTGGATGCGTATAATATTTTAAATAGCTTAGTTTGACTTATATATAAAATACAAATTGTAAGCCGTCCAATTACTTTAAAAAAGAGGTTGATTGTCTGTAACAATTGTTTGACTGTCACTTTTGTATGTTTATATTTTACACAACATTACTTCGACACAACTAACTAGATACGACATATCGTTTCTATATTTTTGCCTACTAAATTTTTTTAGTTTTTATAATTTCAATAAAACGTTTCTATTAAAACTTTAGAGAGCACTTGCCTTGCATTTATTTGGTAAAAATTACTGTTAAAATTTTAGATGACCTCATGTTAGTCATTAAGTTACATTTTTTAAAAGTTTGTTTTTATAACAACATTTGAAAAAATCAAATTAGTCTTTTAATCGTTAATAGATCTTAAAAAAGTTTTTATCAGATAGCGGTCGATTATTTTTTTATGTAAGCATAATCATTTTATTTACGTTGTTTTATTAGCTTGTTTTATAAACTTTGTTTCGTTTATTTTTCTTTTAAATCGTTCAAGCTGGTCTTATGACTCTAAAAGAAACTTAAAGTTTATCTCTGACAACGTTGTAATTTGAGTTTGTAATTGCTTTTTTTTTCAACACAACTATTTTTACATTTTTTTGTACAATAATAAGTTATGAAGCGTTTTTATTAGGCAGAAATTTTACAAAATCAGTTTCACAGTTTTTAAAATAGATTCTAGATTTTGTTAGTTTTTATCAGATTCAGTAACCAGTGTCTTTTGATTTTATGTTTTAGTTATGTCTTAAAATCTTTAAAGGTGTTGCAAAGGCAAAAAGAACAAAAACTTTGTCATTTTTGTACACCTGATTTTGATTGTTAGCTAAGCTTTAGTTAATAATAAAGTTTTAAATATGAGTTTGAAATGATTTTTTTCTTGATAAATCTGAGGTTAGATTTAATTATTATTTTGTCGCGCTTAAAAGAATTAGAAAATATTAGGAGACTTAAAGATACTTTAAAATGTTATAAAAGAGAAACTACTTATTTGAAAACAGTCAAGAGTATTTTTTAGACAATATTGATTAATGCACTATTTAAAAAAAAAGTTTTACTTAGGATTTTTTAATTTATTGGTTTTTTATTACGTTTCGAAATAGTAGGATTTTTGTGGTTTTTTCAACTAATTTGTGTAGTTTTAGTATGATTTTATAATTTTAGTTGTAGTAGTAAAAAATTAAAAAAAAATAATAATTTAACCGCTTTAAGTTTAGAATTACTTAATTATAGTCTGTGTTATTAGTAAAAATATTTAAGAATAAGCATTGATGTATCATTTTACTGTAATTTAGAACAAAATTTATTTCAGCATTAAAAAATTAATATGTTTTTCCAAAAAAAAATTATTGTCCAAGCTTTTTTACAGCTCACTGTTTATGAATTAACTTGGTTTAGCCTAAATTTTACAAATTACAAAGATTATATAAAGTTTAAATTTTTTATCTTAATTTTGTTTTTTAAACTGAGCAAAGTATTAGAAAATAAATAAGAACTGAAAAAGCTCTACCATAAGCTCAACAGCGATATATAACGGTTACAATAATTACAAAAATACACGTAACGAACATAGCGATGCTACAAGTGTTTATAAAAGCAAGAACTGAGGTTTTTATTAAGAATTAGTGTTCTTACTAAAAAAAGCTGCTAGTTTTTATTTTCAATATCTTTACATTGAGATAGATAATATGTAAATAGTACGTAAAACTAAATTCCAAAATATTTTGGAAACTAGTAAGGACTTTTTTTAGCTTCAAATAAAAAGGTAATCTACATTTGTACTATTATCATTTATAAACTTTGTATTGCATTGTTTAAAAATCGAAGTTTTTGTTTACAACTGACAAACAAAATGGTACATAGTTTATCCAAAGTTCTCGTTTATTATTTGTTTTGTTAGCTGTAATAAGCAAAAAAGTAATACTGTAAACCTTAATTTACTTGTCTCCTAGCCTCGAAATTTCACTGTTTATGAGGCAAACCTAAGTGAAAACTATTTGTGAAGTAAATATGAAAAATGCAATTTATTTTCAATATTTAAAGATACAACTAGTTCATAGAGTTGTAAAAACAAATACCTTCTAATTGTTTTAAATAACAATAAATTAAATTTGTACATGAAAAACATAAAACTGCCATAACCTTTCGTAGAAGTATACTAAACAAAAATAAAATTCAGAAGTCTAGCTAAATTAATCAAAACTGGTTAATTATTTTACATACTTTTACAGAATTGAGAACTTTAGCGTATGTTATGAAATAATTAAAACTGAACTTTAAAACATCAGCATACAGAGTAACTAAAATATTGATGAAAATTTGACAGTTTTTAAGCCTTATACGAAATTGAATTTGTCTCTTTAATGAAGATTAAGTCGTTAAACACTTTATATTTTTTGTAAAACTAGCAATCAACAAAACAAATTCTACTAGATTTGATATCTGTAAAAATTAGACAAGTTTAGTCTTTACGCTGTAAAAACAGTTTTAATTTTAGAAAGACATCTTTTTTAGTCTTGACTAAGATTTGAAGGAATATAATTTTCTAAGAACAAGTTTTTTAGAAATCATTAACCAGTTTATTAAAGTCAATAAAACATTAGTTCATAACAACTGATAAAAAATTAGAGGTTAATAAGATTTTCAATGCAATAAAACTCTTGCTCTACTTACAGTTTGCTATATAATTTTTTAGTAGTTACTTGGACTATATATTCAACTTATAACTTCTTATTTTATCAAAATATCAGTACTATGTTATAAACTATAACTTTATATATTATATACAGCAAATGAAAATTTTTGTAACTTTATACTTGGTTTGAAAAGTTTTCAAGCTCTTAAGTTTGTTTAATCTAAGTACTGTTTTTATTCTACGAATTAAAGCTTATTTCATATGTGAATAATAAAACAATTAACTATTTTAAACTTAGTCAACCTACAACATTGTTTTAATCATATTTGTACATAAAAAAAACTTGCTGCATTTTAAGGGTTATATATGTATTTAACTTTATAAGTTTTTGTTATTATTAGTTATAATTCTATATAAACTTATTGTTAAACTTTTATTGCGTTACGCCGTTTCCCTGCAGAGCAGTTCATCAGACGCTAAAAAAAGCTGAAAACAAAAGTATACAGGGCGATGAATTGGAAAATAAAAATACACACATAAATGAAAATAATATTTACATTTGAAATATGAGTTTTAAATAATATGTAGTTTACAAAAGTTAAATTTTAAAGTTAAGTTAAATTAAAATGAAATATAGGTAAGTTTAGTTTAAATAATTTATTAACTATAGATTTTATATAATTTGAAAATTTATTTACTAAGCATTTAATATATTAGGATTTTGAAAAAATTTAAATACTAAGATTTGTAGGGGATTTTTAGAAAACAGAAATGGTCTTTTTACGGGAATGTTGTAACTTTAAAACAAAATCTTTACACAATACAAACATAAATACAATGTAACAATATAATTAAATAGAATGAAATAAACTAAATAAACTAAGTTAATGCGATAAAAAATAAACTAAAAGTATTCCTTAGGGTAATGAGGGCATTGCGTGACTAGTTCATTTCTTTTATTAAGGATTTTTCTCTGGTTAGCATTTGCTATAAACAGTCTTTCAAGGTTACATATCGAGCACATGAAGTTTGGTTTAAATCTGCTTTTTGTCTGTCGGAGAATTTTCCATTCAATAGTGGGTTTCTCGCCTTTTTCATATAATTTCCACATGTAGTTGGCGAGTTGTGTACAGTTGGCGGGCTTCTTCTTGTTGGGTTTTGGAAATGATACTCTATGTTCGTACAATCTATTTTTGAATGCTCTTCGGGTGGATCCAATATATGACATTCTCTTATTTTTCTCAGATGAGACGATTGCTTCGTATATTACATTTTCTAATTTACATTTATTCATTACTGGACATTGCTCTCTGTTTCTGCAGTTGCATAGCTTCGGTTCTATTTGTGGTTTTTCTAGCAGTTTCTTATTATGTCCACTTATTAGTGCTTTAATGTTTGGGGAACAACAGTATGATATCTTGGTGGAACTTCTATTGAAGATTTTGTGTAATTCTGTTGATTGTGGGAAGTGCTTGTCAAGCAGTTTTAAAAAGAGGTTTCCGAATTTGGTTTTCACTGATTCACAGAAAGGTGGGTTGTAAAATATACATTTTCTTTTTCTGTTTTTTGCTTTGTTGTTATTAATTGTTGGATTATATTCTTATAGTTATAATTCGCCAGATTTCGTTGTTTGTTTTGAAATACTTTAATTCATAGTTTTACATCTGTTATTTGAAAAAAAAGAAAGTTTCTCAAGAGAAAAAGTTTCAGATTTTTGTGTACCTTAGTTTAATAAATTAACTACTTATTTTGTAAAAATTGTTTTTTAATGTGTCATTACATGAATGATTTTTTTTTATTCTCATGAAAAATTTTGTTACAGCTAAATTAAAAGTTTTATACAAGATAATTCAATGTTACTTCAAATAGAATATGCGACTTAATTATTACTAAAATTCTTTACAGTTAAGTAACTAAATAAACTGAAACTACTTTTTTTTAATAAGTATTAAGCTACAAGTATATAGAAGACTAGTTTGTTATTGTATTTTTAGAGTTAAAATTACTTTATTAAGTAAGATTGTTTGATCAAAAATGTTCTTTTTTTTATATTTTTTATATGCTCCTTCTATACTCTTTAAATGATTAAAAAGTTCAATTGATTTTAGAAGCTAAAAAGAATAAAGAAATTGAACCCACTTCATTATCGAACATTAAATCCTGTCTCTCTTTTGGGTTGAAGCTTTTTCAGTCCCAACGCTCAAAACAACTTTAATAACATCTTCAAAATCTTCCAATTTGTACGAAGGAACAATTACTGATTTTCACCTATGAAAAGCATTATGGGAGGAACTTCATGTTGAAATATTGCTGATATGCTTTTAATATGATCTTCACTTCCAACATAAACAGTATAATCCATCTTCAGTGATGGGGAGTAATGCTTGATGTTATCCAAATGTCGAAAAAAAGTCTTCTTCTACGGGGAATTTAGCTTAAGTAGATACTTTATCAAGTTTTTTGTAAAACTCAATCGAAGTTAGGTGATTTTTGAACTTTTTGTAACTCTTACCAATATTATCTTTTTTTTGACTGCTTCGTTTTGGCATTCTTCCATTGTTTTTATTAAAGTTTTAAATTGTATAAACTTTTTTTAACGATTTTTTGTTTTTAGTCCTCAGCTTTAAAACTACTTCAAAAAAATTATTACATCACTTAACAAAACTAAACTAATGTAAAAGCTTTCAACTAAAACTTAAATTAAATAAATGAAACACTATTTGATTTTAAAATTTAAGCTTGTTACGCCACCCTAGTTATTACTAAACTTTAATCATTACGTTTATAGACGTAATACAGTATCTACTACGTACATAAAAGTGTAAATTAAAAAAACTAAAACATTTTAAATTTCAAATACTTTTTTTAAACATTTTACAAAAGTATAAAATGTAGTTATTTATAAAATGCAACCACGCCTTTTTGAAAATTAGTCTATAATTTACTCTAATCACATAAGTACAGCATTCACGTTTTGCTATTTAAATATAACTAAATGTATAAAAAGTGTTCAATAAATGCAGCAAAATTGTAAGTTTTACATACTTATATCAAGAGTTTTTAACTATAACTTATTTTGTTTTGGTTGTAAATAGTCATAAAAAATATATGCATAAGTTTATTAATCGTGATATTAGTTATATTAATGTTAGAAAAGTATCGCTTGTTATAACTTATATCTAACTATAATATTAAACCAATAAAAATAAAAAGCAGTCTAACACATCTGTATTAACTTTGTAAAAAAAATCTTTACAGTTTACATTCAGTATTTTATGTTAAAAAATTTATCAATTTGATAAAATTCTTAAGTTGCTGTTACTCATAAAAATAAAAAGGTATTAATGCTTCAAATGAAAATATTGTAGTATGTACAGTATACGGTTTTCGCTGTTTATATATAATAAAAGTATACGCTTACTTTTTATTAAAAGTCAGCAAAACTGTTGCTTCATAAACTATTCTTTTTCTACAATTTAATTTGCTTTAGTTTCGTTTAATTAAAAATCAGTACTAATAAGTAAAGTAAGTATTTATAAAATAGTCAAAATTAAATGCAATAAAACCAAATCAATAATTAAACTAACTATATGTTTAAACGAAAATTATCAAAAATAAAATAATTAATTTTCAAAAGTTATACTTGTTTAAGTTTGCTTACACCTTAAGTATTTTTTAAAGCATCAAGATGAATATTTATTCTATATTTAAATTATTTTTTTGTTTCTACTTTTAGTTAAAAAATAAATGGTTTTGTGTTATAAATTTTAAAAACTTAAAACAGTTATAAATATTTTACGGTTTTAGTGTAAAAAACATTTTTTTTATGTTTAAGAAGTAATTTTATTTAGGGGTGTTATATTAACTTAAAATAGCTCAAGCTCTAATTGATGTCATTATAGATTTAGTCAGACCATAGTTAAAAAGTTTATACATACCAAACTTAAATAAACTAGAAGAATTTAGTAGATTCTACAAATTATCTCAATTTTAAAACAGTTTATTTATAAAAAACTTGATCAATGTTAATAATTTTTGTCAGACAGACTAAATTAAGTAAAAGTTTTATTACTCTTATGTGTTTAGTTTAGAGGAAACACCAACTTATACAAACTTGAATTGGTTTAGTGTTATATAGTTTAACAAAAAAATAAAAAGATATTTAGATTTGTAAACAGTTTTTATAAAAGTCTGAATAAAACAAAGAGTTGAGAAAGAATTTTCTAACTGAAACTGCGAAAATTCTTTTATCAAAAGTGTTTTGCTTTCCTATGAAAACAGTCGCACCTTAAATGTATTTGAAGTAAAAATAAAAATATTTATATAACGCTTAAACTGATTTCAATTTATTGATAGTTAGAAAGTTACTTGAACTAAGCAAAGATTATTTTATATTTTTATCTCAAGTTCACTTCATAGTAGAGTAAAATGTATTGATTAGAGTTTTATTGATTTTAGTTTTTACTTTGATTGATGTTTTAACCGTTTTTAATATTTTCAGTTTTAAATAGAGCTATACTGTTAAAAAAGATAAGATCAAGAAATTAAATTTCTTTTAATTTTAGTTAGAAAATTATAATGTTTAAAACTTTAGCTTGTAAACATAAATCGTAGATTTTTTTATGAAAACACAGCACAAAAAAAGTATTAAAAAGTTCACAAATTTTGATAAAAAACGTACATAAAGTTTCGTTTGTTTTTGTTGGTTTCATTTGTTCAATCCATTATTCAACCTTAAAAAGTTATAAAACTTTAAACGTATAAATTCTATTTAATATCTTTTAATATTCGTATTAAAGATTTTTTTTAAATAAGAATGTACGAAAGCAAGTTTAAAATCGGAGGCTTGGACCAACTAAATCGAAATACCTCCATTCCAAAAAATCGTTCATTTTCGAAACAAGACAAAGCAGAATTCAAAAGCAACCACCATTTGTTGAGGACCAAAATAATTTCCGCTGCCAAAAACAAGAGCAAGTTGGAAACGGCGTTAAACCAAGCGGTTGTTAAAAACTGGTCGAACAGAATAAGCTCGTGCTCAGACAGGAGTCGAAAACAAATCGTTTCAAAAGACGCAGATGCTGTTAGCATCTCGAGAAAGTGCGGTGAAGGTTCGAAGAGTTTTCAAAAGTACTGTAGCAACAACGCGTTGAAGCACCGAAACAGTTTGTACCAGGATTTCATTTTTCCGATCAAGACAAACGTGGAGATTGAGAACGAGTATTTTTACGAGCTGAAAAGGGCTGGGTGTGACGGATGTCGAGTGAAACGAAACAACACCTTTTCAAATGTAAGCTGCTTTTAAGTTTTAACTCGTTAACTGATTAAACAAAAAGTAATTTTAGTATTTTTAAACAGTATGCGAGTTTTAAGATGTTTATGTAAAACTTTTAATTCTCATAGTGCTATTTATATTTAAGAAAAATAGCTGTTAAGTGATATATGTTATGTAAAGAAGTGTTTTTACATAATCTTACAACAATGTTGATTCAAAGCGTTATAGCGATGACTGGTGAGATCAACAAAATATTTAGCAAAACTACGTTTAACAATATAAAAACAAAACTTTTGCTCAAAAATAATAAACTAATTGCTCATAAATCAACATTTTTATTTTGTAAAATAGTATTTGACTCATTTATTTATTTCAAATTAATAAACTTTCAAATTTATTTTATTTATTTAAGGACCAGAAAACTGAAAGATCACGTGTAAAGTACAAACCATTAAACACGTAAGTTGAAAATTCGTGTAAAAATAATTAAACACTTATGTTTTAGTTTTTAAAAATAAAATTAGTATGAACTATAAAATTACATTTACTAATAGTTAAAGGAGCTGGAATTACTATATTTTTGGTAAAGTTGTACAAAATTAAAATTTTATTCAAAATAAACATCAAGCGGTTTTATCCAAAAAAACGTACTAAATAAAACAATGGCAAAAATTACTACCATTTAAAAAGAACCTTGCAAAAAAATCAGTAATTTCTTACTTTGTTTCGTAAATAGCTCGTTCAGTTCGGTTTAAATTCGATTTGGCGGTTCGACCAGAAATGTAACGGAGACTACATCGTGCTACTGCTGCTGTGTTGTAAACTTTCCTCGTGAAAGAATCGATAATTTTTACTTCTTCGACCTTGCCGCTGGTAGCCACTCTCTCCAGACACGATAAAAGATATCTCATCAGCTTTTATTTATTGTTTTAGTGCGTCGCGTCGAAAAACTTGTGCTTAAAAGTTGAGTGAGTCTGGAAGTTTGAAGTTTGTTTTGTGTAGCGTTTTGTTGTTCTAGCTTGTCGGGTTTTAAGTTAATTTTTAAACTATTATTATTACATTAATTGTTACACTATACTTTATACAATCTGAAGATTTCTACGTTTGTTTAAACAGACAATTACTCAAAATAATACGTTTGTATGTTAAAAGTTTTCTAGTGTTGAATTATTAATACTCAAAAACTAATTAGTTCGTCTCCAAAACATCATAGTTTTAAAAACTTGTCTTTAAGTGTTTCCTCTACTTTTGAAATGTTATAACTATAGACAACTTATTTGTATGAGAATGAAAATTAAAGTTTTCTGTTTTAAAAAGTCATTCATATAAATAAGCGAACATTGAGTTAGTAAGGATAAAAAAGTTTAACTGTTAAAGCATTTAAAGTTACTTTTTTTTGTATAAAGCAAGGGTAAAAGTTTTGTCGTTTGAAATACTTTTAAATCGGTGAACATGTTTTTTTGCAGTACTTTAAAATATGAATAATATAAGATTAAAACAAATTTCTAAAAAAAGTATACTTTTGATACATCTTTATATCTAAGTTTTACTGATAGCTACTGACAACGTTTTTCAAGCCTACAAAATACGATTTTAAAATCTATAAACTTTCTTTAGAGAGTAGTATCGATATTCGTATTACATAAAAAGAAACTTAATTTACAGCTTTATTAATATTTGAAAATGTTTATATGATATTGAAAACTGTAATATATCAAATAAGTTATGTTTTTGAATAAAAAGTGCTAAATTTTCTTTTTCTACAAGTTTATAAAAGTTGTCATGTTGAGTGCTGACAATTTAAAGCATTGTTAAATAGTTTTTACAACTACTTAAAAGACCTAGTACTAAAAGCTGTAATTAGTAAACTAATTTATGTTTTTAAACAAAAGCGTTCAAGTTTAATTCTCAATAAACTTCTACACGCACTTGACAATTCAATCAAGCCAAAAACAGGTGTTCACGCGTATTAACTTGCATATTTTTCTTTGTTTTCAAAAAAATACCAAATGTGTTAAAAGCATGGCGAATTACTGTTTGTATAAACAAACAAAAATCTAAAAAAATGTGTTAGTCGTTTAAATATATTTTTAGTTTATTGATTTTGTTGGAGTATATAATTCAATGCTTTTTAGGACAATTAAGTTCAACTCTAAAAACAGAATTTTTGATGTAAAAACTGTTGAAAAAGAGTAGAAAAAAAGCCTTTATGTTAATAAAGTAGTTGAATTTGCTAAGAGTTAAAAATAGTAAAAGTATTTCTAATAAAATTTTTTGTTCTTTAATTTTCTGCGGTTTAAATAACTTCAACTTAAATATATACTATCAAAATGTGAATATTTAGATTAAATTAAAGTTAATACAGCACAAACGAATCGTTCGTGGATTTTTTTATAACTAAAACGTGTTTCATCAGAAAGTGTGCATAAGTACCAAAACAATACAGTAAAATAATTGCTCAACTCAAAAACAATAAATAAAAAAACAAGATGGGAGACCCGCGCAGGAACTTCACGAGAAAGAAACCGAGAAACTTTTCCTTCCTTCACTCCACCAGCAAGTTGGCCTTCAACGTTTCCGACATTCTCAAACTCGCCAGGTCCAATTACAAGTCCTCCCAGGAGTGGCGGATCGGATCGTCGGAAGACGAGGATCCCATCCTCTCAAAGAGCAGGATCAAGCATCAGAGGAGGAGCGACGCTATGACGTCGTACGGGCGCCGAAAGATGACGTCACTGAGGAAGATCGTGTCGCTTCCGTCGAGCTGCATCGCGTCGCCTACTAGCGGAAGGAAGAAACCTTCCAAAAATTCGGTGTCTCTGCAGGAAGTTTTCAGTTCTGAGTCGTTCTACTACACTCCTACTTTGAACCGGTCAGTAAGTAACATTTCGGATTGAAATAAGTACGTTTGTAAAAGTTTAAAATATAAACTTTAACAGTAAAATTTAAACTTATTTCACACTTCCATCCTCAACCGGTCAGTGAACTCATATGTTGATTTGTTTTGTTTAAATTGTAGTTGAGTCTAGTAAATATAGTTTTGCAGAGACTTTGCGCTTTTTGTTGGAAAATACTAGTTCTAACTTTAAGTTAAATTACTTTCAATCAGTCCAAAAGTTTTGCTTTCATTGTCCTTTTTTTTTATACTACGTAGAAAACAGTTTCAGGTAGTGTAAGTCCTTCTATCCTGGTGTAGTTAGTTAAATTATAATTGAGCCTAGTATAAATAACTTTATAGCAAAACTTTTCGTGATTTTGTGGGAAAATATCAATTCTTAACTTTACTTAAACTACTTCTAACCAGTTGGAAAATATTACTTTTATTATTCTCTTTATTCTTTTTGAATTTCATAAAACTCTAATCCACCACTAGTTGCACATTGAAACTTACATGTGCAACTAAAAACGCATAACACATATAAGCAACGCGGAAACGTTTTCATACGGAGATGTTTATAATAAAGTATTGAATGTTTTTATAAAACCACGGCTAAAATTTTGAACATTTAAGTACAGTTAAAAAGACTAACAAAATATCTATAATCGTGAAAACTTAAGAATGCAACAAAAATTTTTACTCCAGCTAGATCGACGCATAACTTTAGTTTAACTTCAACTTTATTTAAGTCGATTGGTAACTTTTGTTGATAAAACGTTGAAAAAATCTGCTGCTAGTTCTGTATTAAATTTTTTTTTCATTAACTACTACTGTGGCAATAAACAAGTTTATTTTAAAGCATTTTTAATCAGACATTTACTATTTTTTAATATTTATTAATTACAAACGTATTAAAAATACAAATGCTTTTGTAACAATTGTAGCAAGCTTGAGCTAGATGCTTTGTTTTAATTAATGTATACTTCCGTTCTTTTATTTCTAAAATTAGCTTGCCATATGTACAGCATTATCAGCTATGAATTAGTATGTTTAGATTTTTTTATTTTAACATTTTAGCATTTATGGTAAGTTTAGGTAATTTTTTATTAGTTATAACAACAGTTGTGCTTTAGCTTTTGTTTATACAAAGCTTATTAATATAGTTATGCTAAACTTGCATTAAGGTTAGTGATAAAGTAAGTTAAAATCCGAACAAGATTCTTATAAAACGTATGTTTAATTAAAACTTTAACAAAAGAAAACCAATGTCTATAAGTTTAGTTTGCTTAAACTACAAGACATGATACTACATTTATGAAAAGCTAAATACAAAACCTCATAACCATCTTTTGTATTAAACTTAAAAGCAGCTACATACTGCTTAAAATACTTATAAAAACAGAGCCACCAAAAAAAACCATTTGATCTTGCCTTTAAATAAACCTTAGTCAGTTTAAAAAAAAGTCACGTAGTCTTTGTTATTCCGACGCTTACTAATATTCAAATTTTCACATAACTAATGGTTTCATCGCTTGGTATTAAATAATATATTTAAGTATTGTTTTTTCCATACTATGTGCGTAGTTTGTGTGAAGATAAACATTTTGATACTTTTTTACTTATTTTACATTATCTATCTGATCTTTAAGCGCATAAAATATACTTTTACAGAGATAGCCATAAACTGTTGGTGAAACTAACAAATAGTTTAAAAGCAGTTGCTAAATTGCATTCTTCCAAACTGAAGGGTTTGCTAAACATTATATTATGAAAACATAATTGGTACGCTTGTACTATACATACTTTTTACTGATTACGAGTTATTAGTTTAAATCAAACAAAACTATATTCTAATACCTAGTAAATGTTTTTAAAACTCGTAAATAATTTCAAAAATACTAATCACTTTGAAACATAAGCTTTACAAAACAAAACATATTCTTTCAAACTGAAGTGTGTTTTTATTTTGAAAACTTAGAGAGTTAGGAATAAACAAAGTGCTCATAATCCAGAAAGATAATTTTGTGTGACACTTATGCGTCATAGACCTGCTACGGTTTTTACATTATTAGTAAGTTGTCAGTTTTAAGAAAACAAATTTTAATTTGTTTTTCTCAGTAGAAACGTTACTTATTTCTAAAGCACATCGAACTTAAGTTTAAATGGTTGTTATTGAAAAAACTTGTTATCCATTGTTTGTTTTTGATAAAAAACCCATTAAATTCTTTATTAAGTTTGAATATGGTTAACATTGACGCCAAGGCACGTTTGAATAAACAAGTTTACTAATTCCTACATACATTTAAACTTTTTGAATCTTGTTTGTTGGCCGATTATTTTTATATAGTTTGTTTTTGATAGAACATGCTTTTTTGTGCATTTTATGTATAAACTTCGTTTATATGACTTTAAACGTTTTTTATAATGAAATATGAAAACTACAATAAAATTTAAAACTTTAACAAACGACTTTGACTTCAGATAAGATAAATAGTAATGTATAAAATAGTTTTAGCTTAATTAAGTTTTTAGGTGTAAAATTAAAGAAAAACTGCTGTTTTTTATTATAGATTTTTTTTTAGAATGTTAGTAATAAAACTATTTTGTTTTCTTTTTATCTAAAACCTTTAAAATTTATATACATATATGTCAATATTTTTACCCGCTGGTTATAAAATTCGTACGATAGATTCAAAACATTTAATTCTAAACATTTACCAAGCTTAGAGTTATACAAATTTTTATGAACACTTAAAATGTGTGTTTTTAACGACAAGCTTAACTGCTAATTAATTATCTCCACACATGAAGTGCTTAATCCGAATTTATCTTCCCTTTTAATTGCAAAAAGCGACGCTTCAAATCTTTCAAGAGTGCTTTTGAAAAAAAAATGCACAAAAAAGCGAAAAAGAGAAAAAGCTGTTTGTCACAAACATCTCGACGCGCGCGCTAAAAACCCTTCTGCGCGGCGAAAAATCATTTACTTTTCTCACGAACGAACGCGGCAAACAGAAACCATGAGCCAGAAATCGAGCCTTCCGAAAAAGCTAAAGCTTCCCGGGTTTTTGCGCAAGTGCTTACGCTGCTGCGTTTTGTGCAGGAGAAGGAACCATCCGCACGAGGAAGGTGCTGCAATACCGAACCTGCACGCAATCGATGTATGCAGCGGTGGCAGTGGCGCACAGCAGAGCAAGGGGGGTTCGAAGCGGAGAAGTGCGGAGATGCCGGTCGACTCGGACAGTTCGAACTTCGATGAAAAGTTTGTTTTGATTTTTTTAAACTGCTTAACACCTTCACTGACTGTTTGAAAGCAAGCAGCTTTTTTTTTAACTTAATTTTGTGCAGGTTTGTGCTGCGTTTGCATCAAGTAATAAAAAGTAAGATCAGTGACATTTTTTTTTGTTGGTTTAAAATGTTTTGTCGGTTGTATTGTATGTAAAAAAGATGCGGGTCATACTGGGAATCGGGTTTGAAACAATATATGGTTTTAAATCGTTTGTTTAAGTTTTTGTAAACTATTTAACTTATTTAAAAAGTTTACTTTAACAACAGTTATATTTTCAACCTTTATGATTTGTTAATAAAATAGTTTATGCTGCATAACGGTATAAATGGCTACAAGTAATTATTATGAGATTTAAAAAAAAATTATTTAACCATATTTATAACATTTAATCAGGATGCTCTTATACATAGTTCAAGTTTTGCAAAAATTACATGTTATAAAGCTATAGTGATTCACAATATGGAAATGATGTCATTATTTAATACGTTTTCTAGAATTTTATTTTTGATGGTGGTTATATACTGTTTATTGAACGACAAAAAAAAATGCAAAAAAGGTTTGGTCTAAGGACCTGGTGTACGAACAAATACTGTGGTTCGATAGTTTTAAAACTTTTAAACTTTTGATACTAGTAAAAATTTTCAAAGCTTTTATAAAATAACTATCATCTGTAAACTATTTTAGTATTAGTTAAGCTGAAATTATGTCTACAAATAAAAGGTTTTTAAAGCTTAATACAAAAAAACAGGTAAATTACTATTTTTGACCCGTTAGTTATAAAATTCGTACAATAGATTCTACTTAAAGTTTATAAGAGTTTAAAACATCATTAAAATTTTTAAGAAATTTTTCTGTTTAACTTTTTTTAAAGGAAGGTTAAAGCAAAAATTATGATAATTTCAACTTAAAACATATTTGATTAAAAATTATACTAGCCATTATTAAGCTCTTTAATCTATTTGATTTCTATATAAAAATAAAATTATGGAGTATTAGGGAAATTTAAATATTTCTAGATAACTTCAAGAAGACTTTAAAGAAATTGATATTTTATACATATAACTGATATATATATATATAGAAAATAAGGTAATTGTTTAAACTCGTTCACTTTCTACAGAGCGCACTTGTATATATACATATATATATATATTTGTGTGAACAAATTTATCTAGTAGATACTTGCCTAAAAGTTTTAACTTACTTTGTTCAGTGAAACGACACATATGATGAAAATGCTTAGTGTCAAGTTGTAATTTGAAGGGCTTACTAAAAATACGTATGTTGAAAATATTTTGCAAAAAAAGCTTTATACTTAAAACAATTGATAACATTGCAAGCCAAATTATTAAGTTACTCTAAGAAAAATTAATTTAAATAACTTCATCGTTTTTTTAGTACAAACACGTATTAACGAATACCAATTTTGCGTATAAAAAATTATAAGCAGTTTGTTTATACATCATAGGAATTTATTTTAAGATTATAAATTTTGATTGAAATTTTGAAAAAACAGAACAATTCAAAATGTTTTAAAAATGTACAAATGTATATCTATATAACAATTTCTTTTTTAATTTCAACAAGTTTCTATAAAATTTATTTAACATTTTGTTTGAAAATAAAATTGTTTAATTTTTGTACAAATTTCTTAAAACTTTTTTTAAAGTTTCACATATTTCGTTTATAGAGCTAATAACCTAAAAAGGTTACACTTAATATAAAATAAAACAGAAGAGTCGCGTCTTTACAAAGAATTTATTCAAGTTTATCTTTTCGTTGAGACAAAACACAAATAATAATTTAGGTTTTGTCTTTTATAGCGTTTCTTATTTTTTTAAAACATTCTTACACAACAATTAGGCTTGAATTGAATTCCGTTTTAAAAAGAGACGTGTTGTTTTTTTAACACATCAAGATTAAAAGCTGACACGTCACAGCGTTATTTTTAACTGAGCTGACATTAAAAGGCAAAAATTTAATAAAGCTTGGACAATATAAACACGATTTTTCTGAAGTAGCTCAAATTTTTTTTTATTAAAAAACGCGACAAGTTAAAATTTACTTTTTCAATAATAAATAATTTTAAACGATAACTTTGAATGAGCTTAATGTTTACAAAATTTTCTTATAACTACTAAACTTGTCATTAATACAAATGACCCTTATGTTTATAACAAAGGTAGCTTTTTTGTTGTTTGAGACTGAAAAGTAAGTTTAAACTTTATCAAAAATTTCTTAAGCCTTTCTACTTGATAATTTAATGTAAAGACCAAATGTAAAATTTCCTGATTAACATTTAATATGAAAAAATTTTTAGATCTTACATTTTACTTTTTGCTTTAAAAAACTTTACTCGAGTTTTTTAGATAAATTTGATTTTTTAAACTTGAAACTTTGAAACATTAATAATAAAGTTCATCTTATATTCTGAGGAAATACTAAACCGTCATGTTTTGTGAATTTTTTTTTTTTTTTTATTGATAAAACTAACAAGGCCTAGTAAACATAGAAAATCATGTTTCTGTAATTTTTTTTACTAGTTACTTTTTAAGGAATTCCGTTATACTTAAAATATTTGTTGATCGTGTATTAACTCTTTTTCAATAATTTTAAACTTGATGCTTTACTAAAAGTTTTAACTTTTCAATAGATAAGAAGAAAAAGTATATATAAAGTTTTCATAAATTTTGATTATAAACCTTCTATTATGAACGTCCTATGGCGATCAGACCTCTTTTAAAATTTAAAACATTAAAATTTTTCCATAAAATCGCCTGAAAAGCCTGCGAACTGCAGGACTAATTCGAATAATGACGTCACATTTATTTATACGCGGATCATTTTTGCAAATGGAGACTGTGGCGTTATAAGAAAATTAAGCCCATTTCAAAGGCAACACCTGTTTACGAAACGAAATTTCAGAGAACTTTTGAAACCGTGACGCACCGATTAAATATGACAGACAGTATTTGAAATTGAAATTCCATAAAAAAAAAACAATTTTAAAAACTATAAACTCACCTTGCATTTTTGACGGAATTTTTAGTTGGACTCTTTTTTATGTAATTTTCCTTAAGTCTTTAAATTTTAAAACATCAACAAGTCTTAATTGATTTTAGTTTTATTAATTCTAACTGTCTTACCTTTTTCATCTTTAATCTTGTTTATGATAGTTGCTTTAAAAAATTTTAGTAATCATAAATAAGTTCTTTTTTTTTAGGTTTAATAGTTTTTCTTTGGTTTATTTTGTAACTAAAATAGTTTGTATAGGATAAGTATTTTAATTTTTTTTTAATAACGCAAGTTCAACTCTATTTAATCTTACTTAATGTTTTCTGAAGTTTTGTAAAGTTTATGTAATAACGAATTCGCTTTATGATGTTAATTTTGCTTTTTAAGTAAAATGACTAAAGTTAAAAATTAGTGAAATAAGTATTTTGCTATTCAAGAACAAAAGAATAAGTTTTTACAACTATACATTTTATTAATTTGTACTTATTGTATGATTAAAAAAAAAAACACTCCAAAGAGTCTGTCTTGTTTCTGTAATTGAACAAAAAATAATCATAAAAGTCTGATATTGGGTGTTCTTTTTTCTAAGTGATAACTTTTCACAAACAAATTAAAAAAGGTAATACAATAAATGCACCAAAGTTGTACAACTACAAGCAATTTCAGGCTTAAAAATATTATCATTCACATCGATAATTTAAGCTATTATAATATTAAAACATGCGTTAACTTAAAAACTGTGCACAATTTGTTTATTTGCAACTGTAGTTTTACAGTATGTAGTTATTTTACAATTTTGGTATTATTGAATTGTTGAAAAATTTTTTTCTTCAGTTACATAATATGTGTAACCTTGAAAAATTTATAGCTTATAGTTTCTTTAAACAAATAATATTACTTACGTATATCAAGAAAGGTGTAGAAATTCTATTATTTCGTACAAAAACAAAAACTGTTTACAAACAAACTACAGATCGGAAGGAAAAAACAAGAGCAACTTCAACTCGTCGAGCTCATCATTCGTGTTCTCCGTCGACAGCGTTGAACAGATGACGCAACAAATGGCGCAGCAGCACGTGACAAACCAACAGGTGACAAATCAACAGCAGGTCAACTTGAGTCGCCCCAACACGAGACGAACTGCCGTCGTTTCGACGTTACCGGGTTCTTAAATAAAACTATTAAATAATGCACACGTTGCTACTATAAGGTTGAATGCAGCTTTGAAAACAACAAAGACTTTAAATCAACAATCTTAAAAAAAAAACTCATTTCAATACTGATGTTTCGTTGCGCACCTGTACAGCAACGCAACTTGAAAAGTAATCATGAACTGTTCAAACTTGTTTAAACCGTTTTCAGACTGTTTTTTACAACACTATGCACAAAACTTTAGGTAACTGATGTTAAAAAAGTATTATAAACTTTTAAAGTCGTAAATGATTAAAACTAATCTGTTAAATTCTATATTTAAGTGTATACATTTCAAACGCAAAGTATTTTTTATATATTACCAACGACAAAAAATTAGCTTTTAAACCTGCGTCAAACTAGTTTCTACAAATATTTATTTCTTATTGCAATATTCTTTATAGAGTCAGATCTTTCAGTGTTGTCTGACCGGATCGCCACTCTTCAGAGAAATCAGCCCATGGTTACTAATATCGGTTGGTTTAAATTGAAAGATTTTTACAAACTGGCTGTGTCTTTTTATTATAGATTAATTTAATTTTATAGAGATACTGTGATTAGACTATAAAAGCGACTAGATATATTTTATGATAAATAAATATTACAGATATGAAAAGGTCTAAATGGAGTCTGGGAAAGCTTGGTTTCAAAGTGAGTTTCGAATAAAAATTTTTTACTTTAAAAAACTTAAAGTTTCAAACAAATGAGCAGCTCAACTTGTTCAACTGAAAACAAGACTTGGCGAGAATCTTTTTAGTGCTAAGTTAAGAAATAAGTTTTATTCTTAAAAACGAAATTTGATTTCATATATTTTTATAAGCTTTACACAAGCTACTGTTTGATGCATATAAAAATATATTTTATCTGTTTTTTCTACTAACAACGTAACTAATCGCATTATTTAATTAATAAAAAAATAAAACAATCGATAAAACCAAGCAACTGCTTGGCAAATACACTTTTTCAGTTTTCATTTATAAATAACTAGTTCATTGGAGAACTAGAGCAAAAAAAACCACAATACTTAATATATAAGCATATGCGTATATTCATTTTTTCTACGTAGTAAAAATTCAATTTATACAAAAAACTTTGAACATCAATATTCAAAATATTGACTTTACGCAAAAATGACGTGCACAATTATGGTAAGTGAATTATAAAAGAACAAGCCGTATGCATGACATGCTATAAGTTAAACCACTATTTTATTATTCATAAGAAATACTTTGAAAGCTGTTGTAAGTAGTAGTTCGCTTCGGAAGAAGCAGTAAAGCTACCTTTCTGCAGTAAAGTATAAAATAAACGCAGTTTGGTTACCAAAGACATAGAAGTTAATACAAGTGGGTCTTTTATCATTGTTAATTTTATAAATATAACAATAACTTTTTCATTCTGAAAAGACAATAGCACAAACATGGCGAAACGAGTATCAAATAGAAAACATTATACTTTCAGAAAATTAAAAGTAGTTACGTACAACATTTTATTTCAATCACTTTTGTAAATTCTACTTTCCAAAACAACTAATTTCATCTGGTGTCCGAAAACAACTTCTATTTATATTACGAAAAAGTTCAAAACAGACAGCTTTAGAAAATTCTTTGTTGTGTAACTTTGACTAAAGAACTTTGTTGATTTTTTCCGTATAATGAAACTTGTACAAACACACAAAAAAGCCAACAAAATCGATTCGTACACCTGTGTTGTTTAAATCGATAATTGGAACAAGACTAAAAGGTTTTTAAGCAAATTAAAGACATTTAAAAATTGCAAAAGTTTTTGCGTTTTAAAGGATTATCCAAAATTTGAAATTTCACAAACTTTTATTTATTTGAACAGAACAATAAAAATGAAGCTAAGCTCATGGTGGCTATGAGCGAAATAAAATGCAAGGAAGAAATTGAAAATAACGACGAACGAATCCGAAACTTAATTCAATTTAAGGTAAAAAATATGCTAAAATCTAAATTTAGCTATAGTTTTTTTCTGAATAAGCTTTGGTAGAAAAAAAAACTAACCTATGTTCTTAAAAACGCACGTTAAATGTTGGTTGACGTGTCGTTTATGTTATTCAAACTTATTTCTAAAATACTTACAAACAAAAACAAATTTAAACAAAAAATTAAAGCAATACAAACTAAATTACAGTTTTAAAACTAGTTGTACTAACTTTAAGCAAACAGCTACAAAAATTTGTGTGCTTCGATTAAGAGCTTATTGAGAAACGATCGAACTAAACCAAATTAAACAAGTTACAAAACTGTTTTCACAGTACGAATCCTCAGTGAAGCCAGTTAGCAAGTCACAGATGAAGCCGGTGGATTCGAATGAAAACTACGTGAGGTCCAACAGGGAAGTGAAGTATTACGAAGCTTTGAAGGAACTGTTCACAACTGAAAGGTCTTTCCTTGTCAACAACATGCTCGTCTTGTTAGAAGTAAGGAAAAGTTTTATTTTTTTGATTTTGAAAAAATATGAAAAAAGTCAAAAATTATTTACAGTGTAACGTTTCACTGGTAATTACCAACAACCGTAATTTATACGTTTTTTTGTTTTAGCTTAACGTAAAGTTTAAACATTTGTTTTACAATAAACAAAGTTTATACTATCCTAATATTTTTGCAACTATTGCACTACTAGACAGTCATTTGTAAATTGCTTGATGTATAAAACTGTCAATATAACTTGAAACAGTGTCTTATGTCTAAAAATGAAAAATTACCTGTCCAAAAATACATGTGCTTTATATAAGAGATAAGTAAAGACTTATGTCTGTGAGAATGTTGTACCAACATCCTCATTTGTGTCACATTAAATTATTTTTGACACGCTTGCATAAGATGATTGCATGAGTTTCTGAAACAGATGGTTTACGTGTTTTGATACTTTTTTTTGTATGTGTATAAATATTTGTTCAAAAAAAAGAAAATTTATGAAAAAACATCCTACGTAAAGTATGTGAAATATTATTTTATGATATATTATGTATAGTACAAACAAACTTAAAAAAAAGATAGTTTATAAAACGTTGTTCTTTGTTTTTCCTACATGTAGTTTTAAGTTATTTGTTTTAAAAAAAATATAAGGAAATAGTTATCCATAAATAAAACTAATATCTAAACGCGGAGAAAAGTTGATTGTAGTTTTT
>NW_028139677.1:0-51550 GCF_965202585.1 Thalia democratica
TCTAAGAGAAGGTCATGTTGCAGTTTCTTTTGAAAAATATTTAAAATAATTTAAATCGTTTTTGTCGTTTAATGTTTGTTTTAATCGCTTTTCGTAACAAAGTTTCTTTTTAAAATAATTACTTTACTTTTCAAAGTTTTCAAATGTAAGTTACTGGCTGATTATATAAAATTGAAATATTTCCCTAGAATATTAGCTTCGATTAGATTGTTTAACGTAAGTCCAAACTTAATTATAAAAGTCTTAAATAGTCTGATGTTACTCAGTCTCTGAATTTTAAGATATTAAGTTCATTTTATTATTGAATAAAATATTTTTTTATAATTTAATTAATTTAGATTTGCTTTTAATTAATCAACTATTATATTTTAAAGCATTTGTAAAAGATAAATAATAACTAATACTTAACTTTTTCTATTTTTTCAGCAAAGAAGATTTTTATAATTTTGCTTTGCATTTAAAAAATTTAAATAAGTTTACTAACTTTATTATGCGTTTACTAAAAACCAAGTAAATAATCAACAAAATTTAAAACTTGTTTATAAAGCTTTATAATTTTCTATAAACACTAATCAAATAGATAAGTTATTTAATAACATATAGACTTTTGACAAAATTAAATTTATATAAGTTGTTAAATTTATATAGCTTTATTTCTCATATTAGTATAAGGTAAAGTAATCCTTGCATAAAATATGACATTTTATATGTGAAGCAGAATTGTTAGAATACCAATGTTGATATGCCAGCTGAACACTAAATATTAAAAAAAAAAGTTTTTTGTTTTTACTAAAATATCAAGCTCTTGTTTTATGTGACTAAATACTCATCGAAATCCAGCAACCCTGATGCATTCTTTATGTTATTATAGCTTAAGAAGCAATATTAAAAAAAAATCTGATTAATAATTAATTTAGGTTTAAGTCGTTTTAAAACAGTTTTTTTCTTTTCGTTAAAAATGATGAAGTCTTTAAAAAAATCTTTTTTTTATTTATCTATTGTATCCTACATAATCATTGTAACGTTAATCCGGTCGATTTTAAATAAAGTTATTTCATTAAATATTTTTGTGCCTAAAAATTATTATTAAAACAGATTTATTAGATTCAAAGGGATAAATAACATTTTAACATACCATTTCATCTTAAAATTACAGCAAAAGTTATATTAGTTTTTAAGTTGGCTATTTAAGTTTAAAACTATGGTATATAAAATTCAAGCTAAAAAAAGAAATCTAGTACTTTTTGAAATATTAAAAAGGTAAGTTTTATATTAGTTAAAAATTGACTGTTAAAATTATATAAAATCCGGAGAACTTACATGTTTTATTTTTATAACTTTTGCATTATTTAGCAACGGAAAGACCATTATATCAATAAAAAATGAAATGAAAATATTATTATTTTATTTAAAAAACTTGTAGTAAAAACAAAAAAAAAAAATTTTTATTTTAAAAACAATGTCAAGTTTTAACAATACTTTCTGAGGGAACCTATAACTATTTACTTAACGTTTATTCTAAAATTAGTTGCAAATAAAAGAAGTTGATAGATTTAGAAGTAGTTATTATTTCAAATAATTATCAATATTTCAAGACTTATTTAAAAGTTTTAAGTTTTTATTACAGTTTTTTTGCATATAATTGAAATGTCAGTTTCCATAAATTTGTTTAAAACAAGTTTTACTGAAAAAAATTAAAAATTATATTAATAATTTTGAAAATGTTATAATTTTACTAAATGTTTTTTATTTCTTTTTAATTATTTAATCATCAAAATTTGTCAAAAAATATGTCTATGGAATGTTTTAAAAATCATTTAAGATTAAAAAAAAATTTAAAGTAAGTTTATGTATGAATTCTGAAAAATTGTAATTTAAAAAACATTTATTGCTTTTGTTATTTAGTATAGAAAAAGTTATACAAGGAAATGCTTAACTGCAAGAATAAATCAAACGTACTATAGTATGGAGTAAGAGAATGTAAAATCAAATGTTGAATTTTGATTAAAGAATGATTAACCAGAAAGCACTTATAAGAAATTTGTAAATAATTTTTTAAAGGTGGTTTTTACCAAAACTATAGTAGTTCATCACTTAGTAGTATATAACTTTGTACTAAACTCGAGTAAAAAGAAAATAGTTAAAATGCATATTTCTTTTAATAACAAGGAAATTCAAACACACACAAGGTCGCAAAACTTTCATTAAATTTTATATGAAGCCATAAAAGCTTGGACAGCTTTAAAGGATAACCGAAAAGTATATACCCTTTTGTGATATGTCACGTTCCTCAATTTTGTCAATGAAAATCTTAACAATGAGGGGAATACCCATTTCAACACTCCTCTCCGCGAACTCGATGTCGACCCCAAACGTGACGTAGCTATTCTCCTCTCTCCTCCTGCCACGCTCAAACGACAAGCTGACGTCACATTGCAGGTTGGACGCGCTGAAGTGGAACGTGGCGCGGCGCCAAGTGTTGAAATCACCGAAAAGTTCCTGTGAGATGAGAAAAAAATAAATAGAAAATTAAGTCAAGTTTAGTATGATTAAGAAATTTCAGCAAAAGTTTAATATGGCTAAAAAGCTCCTGTGCTACACCAAGTGTTGAAATCACCAAAAAGTTTCTGTTAAAATCTAAACTTGGTCACAGTAAAAATGGAATAAGCTTTTATCTATGTTTGTGCGGTTCCTTTTTAATTTAGCCGTAGACCTATAATTTCTACATGATAAATCTGAACCCTAAGATCAAAAAAAAATTTCTTAAAACTCTGGAATGGCTTAATTATCTGAACTATTGCTAACTTAAAACTAAGCCTAAAACTTAAACATACTACGTAACTCTGGTTACAATCTTTATTTATATTAGCTATAAATTTAATTTAAATCTTTGTTTTGTTTCTTGTTTTTTACATAGCTGTCTAGTTAGAAAAACATAAATCAAAAACTTTTGTTCATATAGACGTGTCCCATTTTCAAGTAAGCTACTAGTCTAAATAACAAATGTTTAAACATTTACAAATGTTTATTTAAACAATAATACAAAAAAACAAACGTTTGTCAAGTTGATCTGCTTCCTTGCAATCAAGACCTCTTCCCCCTGCTCACTCATGTGGAACATAAGCTGCACCCCTCCACCATCAGTGACGTCATTCTATCCTGCCACGTCACCACGTCGTTTCGTGACGTCATCATCGTCGGTTGGGTTGCCGCGATCTGTTGGAGCTCGCCGAACGAATCGGCTTCAACTTTCACGAATGGAGCTGTTGGAAGGAGACGTTTTATTCACGTGTTAAGCAATTTACGTGTTTAGCATTGAGATACTAAAAATTTCCACAAAATTTGCTGTCAGAGTTTTAATGCTTTAGAGTGTCTGACTGTGGTATTATAGTGGTATTATTTTAAAGAGTTGTATATGTTTCTACAAAAAATGCAAACATCCTTCGATTATGTTGATTAAAGTTTCTACACTTTTTAACTGGTAGTTTTAATAATAGTAAACAAACAAATACTTACCACAAGCAGCATCGAATCCAGATGCAGAACGAACAGTTACATCAAGTTCTCCCGTGAGAATCTCCGGGTTCTCACATTCAGACAGCATATTTGCAGCAAGTGACTGTAATAAATATACATTTAGTTTAACGTTTGCCTGAATTGAACCTATAAAATTAGTTGAAGGTTGTTAACACACTTATAAAGGTAAATATATATTTTTTTAATATACAATAATCACAATAAAATTCAGTTATAGCCAATATGATATGAACTTTAATAAAATTTGTTTAAGCAAAATACAATACACAATTTCGAAACTAACGTTATATCTTATCTTGCTGGCATGTTCGTTGAGAAATGATACAATTTCCTCCTTGGTGAGTTGCTTCTTGTTCCAGCAAGATACGTGCTGCATTGCAAGCTTCTCCTTCCAATCTGCTACTTGCATCTCGCTGGATAGGAGAAACAACATCGGGTTTGCACCTATGTACAGCCTGTTAGAAGAAAAAAAAAATATTAATAAATATAATAGTTGTATAATATTTTTTCTTTTTTTAATTGATGTTAATTAATTTGGGTACCTTTTTACTTCTCTATCAAATACTAAATTACACAATCAAAATTAGATTTAAAAAACTTTGGTTGGCAAAAACACAAGGTGCTTTTTTTATTATGAAAAGCCACAAATAACAACAATTTATATATTTTCTACAACTGGTTAACCCTGGAGGTGTCTTCTGCTTTGTGATGATAAATTCAGTCTTGGTGAGGAAGAAGTACCTCAACTTCTTGCTGCCATCAGGGAACACCTGTTTGTTTATATTTGCAATTACTTTTTTTACTTGCATTTTCTACTAAGACAAACTTGAAACTACTTACACTAAAAACAAACAACTACTTTATCGTCAGGAAAGACCTGATTGTTTTATTTAATGTTTTATATTTGCAATAACTATTTTACTTGAATCTTTATTATAAAGTAAATTTGCCACTATTTAACTAATTACTTATAAGATTGTCAGTTTAATTCGTGTACATACTAGTTATAAACATGTATTAGGCCTAGTAAGCATAATAAAATTAGTATGTATGGAAACTAAGATTTTTTCAGACCAAAAAAGTTTGGTAAAAAAATTTGAATCAATTAAAGCGATCATAAAATTCTCGCTACTTTTATTCAAGTGGAACTTTTGTAGTACTTATAATAAATGTTACCGATTGAGCGTAATTACCGAAACTACCTAGTTACAAATACCTAATTACATTTCCGATATTAAAGCTTAATACGCCACTTAACTATAAAGTATTGCTTGTTATCATTTCAGTTGCTTTGCTTTATAAGGTTAATTAAATGATAATTATCGAAGTTTGTGAGCTTTGGTAGTACACCGGCAAACTATAATTCTTTTAATAAATACGAAAATCTAACAAAATAGCACAAACAACTCTTTTGTTATGTAAAAGATATTAAGTTTAATATTCAAAGTTTATAATTTTTGTGAGTATTTATTTTGTTTTGACAAGGAAATTAGTTAAATTTTGAAATCATTGCACAATAAACTGTTTGAATGAAAAAAAAAATTGTTATTAGCAATTAATTGGCAGATAAAATCATGTAAACATCTTTCGCTATAAACTATATATCTGTTGTATAAAATATTTCCTCTTATCATTTAGTATAAAATTTGTATCAAATAAATATACTCTTATTTACTTTAAAAACTTAAGTTACTCTACAAAAAATACACATAATAAGTAAATTTAATCTTGGCATATACCTCTCTTATAACTTAATTTATATATTTAAATAACTTTGAAAAAATTATAAAGAGGTAAAGTATACACATTAACTTGTTACATAAAATACTAAACTAACTGCTTAGTTATAAAGTACTCAATTATTTGAACAAAAAACACTTTGATTCTAAAATTATGCTTGATAAACTTTTGTGTATATATCACTATTTCACTATGGAAATGTCCTTGCTAAAGATCATCAATACTAAAAAGCTTACAAAATCTGCTTGTTCAATAAGTTAATAGAAAATTTTTGCAGTTTTATATAGGATATTTTACTAATTTATACCAGGTGAAGGCATTGGAAATAAAAATAAATATTTTTGTAAATTTCTAGGAAAATTTTGTAATTTTTTTCTGACTTTAAAAGACTTTTAATTAATTTTTACCATTTGAAGGCTTTGGAAAACAAGGAATTTTGTAAATTTAAACTGACTTTTTTTTAATTTTATCAAATTTCCTGACTTTTTTTCAAAACCCCCATTTTTTCCTGACTTTTCCTGACTTTTGTCAATTTTTAAAATTTTTCCTGACTTTTCCTGACCGAGTGGCAACCCGGCAACCAAATATTTATCTATATTCATTTATTATATAACATATTTATATACCTATCAAAAAATATCTAAACATAACTTAAAAATTTTGAAAACTTTGTCAGAAAGATTCGAAATTATTTTTTTAAACATTTATAACTTTTTTGGAGCATATACTTCCATATGAAAATAACTAAATTGTACAATTATTATATTATAATAAACTTATGATTTTTACTTTACTAACTGTTTGAAAATCATTTTATTTAAGTGAAAGTTTTATATTTCATTTAACACTGGTAAGCTCTGTTAGCAAAACTAAGTTTGCCAAGAGATTTTCTAAGAAAAACATTATATTAAAATAATAATAATAGAATGATTAAAAAAGAATAACAAACAATAAAACTCACTTTTTTTGTTAACAGCCAACTTGCTCCTGTACATTCGCAGCATATCAAGCGTGCACGATCAACAGCTTTTATGACGTCACCGTTTTTCATTTGAAACTGAAGTTGTTAAAAAAAAATTACTACTTCGGAACTAAGTGTAAAAAAAGATAAAGTAATAAAATATTTTTTAAATTACAATTTTTTACAAGAATAGTTTCTATTTAAGTATGGTAGAATTCTATATTTCAAAGACTTAGCAAAATCTAAATCTGTAACCTTCAAACTGTCTTAAAAGTCCAGTTATAATTATTTTTTTTTAGTTTCAATGAATTTTTTTCTACTTATACGTTAATAAGATTTACCTTAAAAAAACTATAAATTAAAAGTAATCATTGGAATTATTTTTACTCAAGTGTAGTAGACTTTAAACTCCAGAGACAATGCTAAAAGATAATCTGTAAATTTTTTAAATTACAGTTATGATTTATAATTTTGGTTTCAGATATTTTTTTCTACTTAAACGTAAAAAAAAATATTTTGAGTAATTTTATAAATTCAAAATTGTTTTTTTAAGAAAACCAAAACGCTTCATACTTTTGAAAGCCACGTCTTTGGAGCCTTATTAAACTAGCTTTAAACGTAATCAAGAATGATCAGAATTTTTACCTTTAAGGCGGTGTGCGTTTGGTCATGTTTATCAATAGTTTTAAAAATAATAGAGCATTGCTAAAAACTTTAAGACTTAGTTTTTTCAATATAATTGCTTTAATTTAGAAATTTTAATGTATTTTAAATTCTTGAACGTAAAAATGTTCGTAGTTTACTTTAAAGTAATAAAATTGGAGTACTGCGACTGCAAGTAAATGCAAGTCAAATTTTGTTTTATAAGCACTAAAACAAATGTAACTCCTAACAATAAAAATGTTTGTTTTTTAATACTGGAAGCACGTCACGAAATCTGAGTAAAAAAGTTTACAACATCCGCTTTTAAATAAATTTGGAAAAGCTTGTTTTGAGAATAATGAAAAATGTTTTGGAAAAGCTTTTATTGTTACAAAAAATTACATATTTATTCACGAGCTTTAAAATATTAAAATGAAATGTTAGTTTCATTACAAGAATATTATAAACTTTTTATTCTAAGAAACAGTTATATAATCATATATATTTTTTAGCTGTAGTCAATTAAAACACTTACGTCTGTGTTCTTTGAACTGCGAGAAGGAAAACGGATATTTCCAACTGCGTCAATGGAAGAGATTGTGACAGTGACAACCATTAGATCCTGTAAAAAAAATTAACTATTCAATTTTGTATAAATATTTTTCACTTACTTATCTGCTTGTACTACTACTAACTTTAAATGCATTGAACTACTTTTAGTTTTAATTGCAAGCTGTAGAAAGTTACGAGTATGCAATGGTTGCTACGAGCGGAACAATTATTTTCATTGTTAATCTAAAAAAAACATATACAACTTACTTTATTATTTTCTCTGCCAACAACTGATCTCCTTCCATTATGATCCGCTGATCCACTAGTACTTGATTCACAAGTAACATCAACCTCAGGAAGTTTTGCTGGAATTTTAAACCGACTGTGGTTGCATTGATCGTGAATCAAGTGAAACAGTTAGTTAAAATAGTAAAAATTAATAAAAACAAAATTCTTGTTCTTAAACTGACTATTAGTAACAGTATAAGAAATGTGGCTTCTTTAGATATTACCATTGTCATTACAGATATTATTATGATATGATATTACCATTACAGAAAAGCGACCATTGAGTAACCATATTAATAACGGACCTTGTTGAGCTAAAGTAAATGAATAATTTATAAAAATATTTTAGATAATTTTTAAATGAATGCTTCAGCAACAAACTAAAATCTAAGCTTAAAAAATCTTGCTGGTATTGACGAAGGCCTGATAAGTAAATTTGGAATAAAATTTAATGTTTGATTGTAAAGAATAGTTCTAAAAATTTACACAAAAATTCTACAAAATATACGTCACTATACACTATACAAAGTTGATTTTCTTTGTTAAATGGCTGCAATAACTATATTTATAAAAATAGTCCTATAAGAAGTCCTACCAGAGTTATCTAAAATATGTTTGCTATCATTGTACTTCATATAAAAAAATTGTGCTCTGCTTAAGTTGCTTATTTCAAAGTTGTATAAAGTATACTTGTGTTGACAAAGACCTAAAAATAATGAATAAATAGGTTTTCAAGCTTAATGCTTGACCGTGAAGAAACATATTAAAAATAATACAAAAACACGTCACTATCAAAACAGAATATAATATTTATTTTACATTAAGAATAGCTGCAATAAATGTCTTCACAAAAAAGGCTCTATTACTAGTCCTACCAGAGCTATTTTAAAATATGTTTATTGTCATATGATTTTAACTTATGTAATAAGTTGCATATAGTACTTTTATGTAAGATAATTGTATTCAAGGTATTAGTTGTTTTTTGGTGTTATACCACTACACATTACAATTATTGCTAAGTAAGTTATTAGTCTAAGTAATTATAGAAAGTTTTGTATAACTTACAACAACTTGTACACTTGAAAAGCTATCGCATTTATATTATGTTTAAGTTGATTTATTATTATTTAAAAATATAAACAAGGTAAAAAAAACATACCATTTATAAAGATTAGTAACCTATACATTGTTTTTACTATTAAATTTTATAGTTTTATAGTGGACTGTTTAACTGTAAATAATATTATTAATAGTAAAAAAACTAACTATAGAACTATTCGTTTTAATTAAATTAAATATAATTCATAAACAACAGTTTCTATAATCATAAGTTTTCTTAATAGATGTACAATAAAATATGAACTTAACTGTTATTATAAACTTCTTTTTGCAGACTTAACTTAAAACATAGAATTCAAAATTTGTTATCTTGTACAACTAGAGGTGATACATAGTTTTATGAAAGCTTTGTTTTGTAAGCATAAGTAAAATTTCCCAACCTTGAAACTCATTTCCAAGTTTTCTCCTCCCCAAACCTCCATTCAAACGTCGTAGCTTCTTGTGACGTCACAAACCTTACTCACGGCGAACAAGACACCCGACGTGGTGGCTTTCCTGATGCCCCGGTTGCGGGTATTCGTCTTGGGGGATTCCCTGCCAGTACAGGTGTCACGTGACCGAATGACTGGATCAACCCGCCGTGGTAGTATCTGAAAAAATGTTTAAATTTGTTTTCTATCTTTGAATAATTTTAATGTTTTTATGTAGTGAGACTTTATATATATTTTATTGATACATTGTTAGAACGAAGATATGAGGCCGCCGTAGTAATATATAAAGAATTATATTAAAATTTTTAAATTATTGCTAATGATTTAGTTATTTTACTATACAGGTGTTATTAAGTTGTATTTGTATAGATATTCATTGAAATAGCAAAATACTTATTTATAAAAATAACTCACTTTAATTTATTTTTATTTTGTTTCTAAGTAAGTATAATTGCTTAAATAGTTATAAATTTGAATCATAATTTTTCATTTGTTTAAGGTTAGATAAGAAACTTATAAATTACTTAAATCTAAATTTAAAATATAACTAAGAAGATCAAAGTTAAACTTTATTATTAAACAAGTTTCACATAATAAAAGCTAGTATTTCCATATAAACAGTCTTTTATATTTTGTTTTAATTTTCTCACTCATAACAATATTAACTCATACATTTAACAGATAAATTTAATGAATAATAAATCACTACCATTTATAACAACATCAACGTATTCAAAACCACTTAATTAATTCATATACAAAATTGTAAAAACAAAAATCATTACTAACAAACCTTTCATGTCTGGTATCTGTTCAGTAATGTGCAAACTTGTTTTCTCACTCAACGCGATGTTCTTACATCCACCACACCTCCTCATCTTCGTAAGTTTACATGACAACCTCCTCCCCTAACACTCCCTGATTTCCAGTGGGGGTCGCTGTAGAGCAGGTCACTCGTAAATGACATAGGTAAGATTGGTGGTTTTGTCTAATGGGAACTCCTAAAATGAGTCAGATGTTAAGCAGATTGTTCAGTTAATATTTTTCAAACGAAATAAACTGTTTGTTATTGTGATTTGCCTTTGATCATATAACTTTTAATTTGGAAATTCAAGTATAATAAAATATAAGTTAAGTTTTTTTGTTTCTAAAATTGTTACAAAATTTTTTTAAGAAATCAAGGCTTACAAAGAACTTGTATCTTATACTGTAAAACAATATAGGATATGTTAGGTGTTCCAAATTAAATATAGTTCTGACACAGTTTAATAAACTATTACTGTATTTAGTTAAAACAGAACTAATAGCAGAGTTAAAGATTTGAAATGGGAGATTTGAAATGGGTCAAAGATTTTGAGGGAGTTGTAATCATTTTCACTTGCCCCTTTTTCCTCAAAATTTACATCATGTTTGCCCACCATCCTACCAAAAACCTTCTTGAGACTATGTAGTTTCTTGTAGTTTACTAGGACAAGTACCTCAACGGTTAACAGAGCCAAGTCTGAAAAACTTTCTAATTTTCACCAACATTTTACATTGACATTTTATAGACTCTACTTGTTTTTATTAAATTGGTTATTAGAGTTTTATAGCTTGGCTTGATTGGACAGTGTTTTATAAAATGGTTCTTAAACAATATGGATGGAAAAATTTTATATCTTTTCAGTATAATTATGTTGCTACTTAAGCCATCTCTTACACTGATATGTTATTAATTTTTATTTATTTAGTGTTATGTTCTATATTAAGTTTTTTTAACAACTTAAATTTTTATAAAGATGTTGTGATCCATAAGTTTGTGCATTTCAAAGAGTAAAACAAGAGCAAGCTTTAGTAAAGATCCTACATACATTTCACAAACTATTAGTGTTAGAATTTATTTATCACTATTAAATGAAAAAATCTCTACAGGCCACAGTATTTTTGACAAAACTTTAAATTAAAACAAAATGTCTAAGGTATAAGAATAAATAATTAATGAAGTGAATCTAAAATAGGCAGCAGTTTACTCCTAGCAAAAAAACAACTTAAAAATTTTTGTTATCCAACAGTTTAAACTTTTTTTTTCTGCTTTAGTTGTTTCTTGTAATAAATTTTAAAAATCTATTGTGACAATTTAAAATGTTAATGACAAAAAAAAAAGTTTGTTTACTTTTATCATACATTTTTTGTAGCAGCATCTGCAGATACTCATTTAAGACTTGAACTTCAGAATTTTTCCACACCTTTTGTTTTTAATGTTTGCTACCAAGGTTTTTTTACTAAATAGTTTAAGTATTCTTTATTAATGTTGTATGGTTTAGTGAAAATCATTAATGAGAGAGTTAAAATTTTTGGTAGTAGGACCTTACAACTATTTGAAGGTGAAAATACACATAAAAAACTTAATTGACTTTCCTTAACAGTAAATATTTTTAGGGCAGAGAGTAAATATTGGTAATACTTCACATAAAAAACAGCTTTCAAGCTAATAAACATGTGAAAAATCCACTTATTTTTGCTTGAAGGTAAGGTCTGACTTAACAGTCTCTATGGATTGTTTTGTTAGAGTTATTGAGTGTTAGAGTTGTGTCAATAATAATTATTTATTTGCTGTGTGTAAATCAATTGAGCTGATTGCTAGATAAACTTTTGTGTATATATCAAAGTTTCACCATGGAAGTGTCCTTGCTACAGATCATCAATACTAAAAAGCTTACAAAATCTGCTTGTTCAAGTAGGTTACTTGTTCAATATGTTAATTGAAAATTTTTGCAGTTTTATAAAGGATATTTTACTAATTTACACCAGATGAAGGCATTGGAAATAAAATTAAATAATTTTGTTATTTTTTAGGAAAATTTTGGAATTTTTTTCTGACTTAAAAGGACTTTTAGTTAATTATTACCATTTGAAGGCTTTGGAAAACAAGGAATTTTGTAAATTTAAACTGACAAAATCTGACTTTTCCTGACTTTTTTTCAAAACCCCCCATTTTTTCCTGATTTTACCCGACTTTTGTTATTTTTCAAATTTTTCCTAACTTTTCCTGACCGAGTAGCTACCCTGTATTAACTGCTACAGATATCATATATTTAACATTTCAATTTCAGTATTAAATCACCTATTTTTTATTTTTTTTTATTACTCATACTACATTAACACTCACCTTATAATAAGTAGCCTCTCACTGATAAATTTACTAACCTGTTTGCAAATAATTGTTTTGCCTTTAAAACTGAAGCTTTATTAAAAAATAATATCACATCTTGATATAAACTAAAAATGACAAAATAAAAATAAACTTAAAAACTATGTACTTACAAATCAGACATTTTGCCTTCAAAATCCAAATGCTTGTTTACAAATAAAATCACAATTATAAAAATGTACTCTAAAAAAATATTGAAAATTAGATGCTTGAACCAACAAAAACTGACAATTTTCAACTTTTTTCAAAAAAGAAAAGTAATAGATCAGGCTAAATCTTTTTTTTTTTGTAATTACCAAGGATGATGTCACATCAATATCAAGCTGAAATTACATTATATTCATTTTCTTTTTTAACCATACTCTAGGTTAAAAATTAATATTTTACAAATACATAAATAATATTAAACTTATATATTACAATTTAATAAAACTTGAATATTTAATCTAGTTAATTTTACAATATAAAGCAATTATATCAATATAATAATTATTATTGATTACAATATTGTAGAACAAAATCACGTTTAGTTTATAATAGATAAATTTAATTTCTACTATGTACTTATAGAACTTATTTAAGGTAAAGTATCTTTTTATAATAGACGTGATAGGCTTAAAACATTGATTTTTAGCCCACAATTATGACTAAAAAGGACTTTAAATACCAATTTTTTTCAGCTTGATATTAAACTTGATAGCTGATATTTTACAACTATTAACAGTATTAGTTTAAAGGAGACAAAAAACACTCTCAAAATACATGGTTCTTGGACCTAGTATGCAAAGGACCTTTTGGTTATGGAGTTGTATACCACGAGTACCTAAAATGTCTTGGGCAGGAAGATACGCTTAACAATTCCTAATATTTTTATTATCAAAATATGTCTTAACATTTAAGATCATAGGGGGGTCCAACATTTTTATTACTAAAAATAACATTGGATTTTATATGAAAGTTTGAAGTACAAACTACAAGCCAGTTTTTATAGAATTAAAAAATCTTATTTAACTTTTTTTAATGTTAAATATAAATCATACTTTTATAATCCACCTTTTTTGATTCACATATGTTTTTGTTAAATAATATTTTTTTCTTATTTGAGGAATATTAATTTTATATTAGTATAATGTAGCATTTGTTTATATTGACAATATTAGCCTTTAATGGCTTAATTTTTAAGTGGGTTTGCATATTAAGAACAAATTACTAAAATCAACTATGGTGGATAAAGGATTTTTAAAATACTCTTTTCCAAGAATTAAGTTTCTTGTTTTTAGTAAGTATGAAATTCCATGTTTTTAAGACTTCCTTTTCCTGACTTTTTTTCAAAACTTCCCATTTTTTCCTGATTTTACCCGACTTTTGTTATTTTTCAAATTTTTCCTAACTTTTCCTGATTACCTGACTTTTCCTGACCGAGTAGCTACCCTGTATTAACTGCTACAGATATCATATATTTAACATTTCAATTTCAGTATTAAATCACCTATTTTTTATTTTTTTTTATTACTAATACTACATTAACACTCACCTTATAATAAGTAGCCTCTCACTGATAAATTTACTAACCTGTTTGCAAATAATTGTTTTGCCTTTAAAACTGAAGCTTTATTAAAAAATAATATCACATCTTGATATAAACTAAAAATGACAAAATAAAAATAAACTTAAAAACTATGTACTTACAAATCAGACATTTTGCCTTCAAAATCCAAATGCTTGTTTACAAATAAAATCACAATTATAAAAATGTACTCTAAAAAAATATTGAAAATTAGATGCTTGAACCAACAAAAACTGACAATTTTCAACTTTTTTCAAAAAAGAAAAGTAATAGATCAGGCTAAATCTTTTTTTTTTTGTAATTACCAAGGATGATGTCACATCAATATCAAGCTGAAATTACATTATATTCATTTTCTTTTTTAACCATACTCTAGGTTAAAAATTAATATTTTACAAATACTTAAATAATATTAAACTTATATATTACAATTTAATAAAACTTGAATATTTAATCTAGTTAATTTTACAATATAAAGCAATTATATCAATATAATAATTATTATTGATTACAATATTGTAAAACAAAATCACGTTTAGTTTATAATAGATAAATTTAATTTCTACTATGTACTTATAGAACTTATTTAAGGTAAAGTATCTTTTTATAATAGACGTGATAGGCTTAAAACATTGATTTTTAGCCCACAATTATGACTAAAAAGGACTTTAAATACCAATTTTTTTCAGCTTGATATTAAACTTGATAGCTGATATTTTACAACAATTAACAGTATTAGTTTAAAGGAGACAAAAAACACTCTCAAAATACATGGTTCTTGGACCTAGTATGCAAAGGACCTTTTGGTTATGGAGTTGTATACCACGAGTACCTAAAATGTCTTGGGCAGGAAGATACACTTAACAATTCCTAATATTTTTATTATCAAAATATGTCTTAACATTTAAGATCATAGGGGGGTCCAACATTTTTATTACTAAAAATAACATTGGATTTTATATGAAAGTTTGAAGTACAAACTACAAGCCAGTTTTTATAGAATTAAAAAATCTTATTTAACTTTTGAGGTATTGTAATTAAAAAAAAAAATTAGGGTCAATTTTGTAGGAAATTTAAAAAATCTATCTTCTCCATCATTTTTTGAGCTAGAGACCTCAAACTTTCAGGAAACATTCCTTTTATAGTTTAAAAAACTTAGAATGTTAAAATTTTAAAAAATATTTAAAAAAAAATTTTAGTTTATAAAACAAAAATAGTGGGTGGTATTTTTTTAATAGTTTTTTTTTCAAATTAAAATCTAACATTCAAATTAAAATACTTCCTGCATTTAATCTTTTAAACACTTTCTGTGAAAATTGAAGAAGATTGCTTAAATAATGTAGGAGGAAATAAATTTTTAGTGAAATGGTCTTTTTTTGCATTTTTAGTTTGTGCCTGCCATTAGGAACCTATTGAGGTCACTGGCTTTGATCGCTTATATCTCAAAAATTACTTTGAACTTTTTCAAGCAGTTAAATATGTTTGATAGCTTAGATAAAACGCTAGAAAATAAATTCAACTTATAAAAATCAATGTGGACCCCCCTATGCCCTTAATACTATATTTATACAAATTTACATGTAAATATCATAAATACAATAAATATGTTATTGTTTACATTCAAAACTACATCAAAGCTGCCATTAGGACCTCTACACTATTTATGAAATATAATCAGTTTTGTTGTCAATTTATTTACACTTTGAGGTTTTAAGCAAAAATATTGAACTTCAAATATAAAATATTGTAATAATTGTTGACTTTTTTTAATGTTAAATATAAATCATACTTTTATAATCCACCTTTTTTGATTCACATATGTTTTTGTTAAATAATATTTTTTTCTTATTTGAGGAATATTAATTTTATATTAGTATAATGTAGCATTTGTTTATATTGACAATATTAGCCTTTAATGGCTTAATTTTTAAGTGGGTTTGCATATTAAGAACAAATTACTAAAATCAACTATGGTGGATAAAGGATTTTTAAAATACTCTTTTCCAAGAATTAAGTTTCTTGTTTTTAGTAAGTATGAAATTCCATGTTTTTAAGACTTCTAGGTAAAATGGCTAACCACCGTGGATATTAAATGAATATAAAATACTTAAACATAGATAGCTTGGAAAATCAAAAATAATTACCAAATAAATATTTCAAAATATTTATTACAGTGACCCTAAAATTTTAAATAATAATCCTTGGTGGTCTAAATATGTGACTACCATAACTTAATTTTTGCTACCTTATTATAAATGTTTATACTATATATGTTAATACTAGGATAAGTTTGTTCACTTTTACTAAAATATTTTCAAGGAACAAATTAACCTGCAGTTTATGTTTTAATGTATTTATAAGGTGGCCATTCACCTGGAGTCCTGAAATAAGAGAAAAAAATAAAAAAACTAGACAAAAAGTTTCTGGAAAGACTAGTGCTATTAGGAATATAATTTTGTATAGGAATTATTAAAGTAAAATTAGTAATATAAACCCAAAAGATCTATTTTTAACAATATTTTTACATGGAAAATATTAAAATTTTGAATAGATTTAAAATATACACAATATTGCATTACATTTTAAACATATTTTGTTATTATTTTATTAATTTTATTAGTTATTTTCAGTAAGTGAGTTTTTTATTAACTGAAGTATAAATCAAAAAATTAACAAAATAACAATTTAAAACCTTTTAAAAAATTCTAATAAACAGATAGAAACTTTAATATTTTATTAGTTTTGTATTTATAATATTTTCATAGCAATTTTGTTGTTATAAGAATACATTTTATTTTTTTTGTGAGTATGTAAAACTTAAATGTTTGTAATTTGTGAAAAAAAAAACAAACTGAAAATGGTAAATAAATCTACTGTGTTATAATTTTATCAAAAACATTATCATAGTTTAAAAATAAATCAATATTATATTTACCACATGACCTTATACAACTTTACCCACTATGACTCTGTATTTTTTTTGTAAATTTCAGTCTAATTTGGTTAGAATTAAAGGTAAATTATTATTTAAATTTTAATATCAAATTTTATTAGTTTTAATTTAAATAAACTGATACACTTGATGGAATACAGATAGTAAGTACATAAAGTAATATGCACTAATTTATAAAAAATATCATTAGTTACTTTGGTGTAAAAATTAATGTAAATGAAAACACTTTAATTTAATATACATAGATGTATTATAAAAACTTAAAGATATATGATGTTATTTTAAAGTTATTTATTTAAAAAATCATAAATAAAAATATTACAACTACATACCTCATTTACATTTTTGCAGTGTGTTTCTGTGTAAATGTTTTAGGTGAATGTTAGGCTGTGTTTCTGAGCATGCGCAGTTATAAAAACAACTAGGTTACCACAAACTTTTTTGCTAGTAAGTATTTTGTTTAACAAGGGTTAGTTATACCAATTTTAGAAAAAGTCTTAATTTAGCCTAATGTTATAGTTAATATCAATAAAATTAACCTAAAATAATATTCAATATAGTTTCTATTAAAGTAAAAATGTAAAACTTATAAAAAAAAATTTATAAAGATAAATATTAAACTAATTAAACGAGTATTGTAAGAAAACATTGTTTTAGCATGTTATCAAATATTTAAAAAAATATATTTGTCCTATTTTGTAAATTTTTTAACGCTATCATGAATTTTTTTCTATTTATAAAACAATTTTTGATAAATATATGTTAATATTATATGTTGAATTAATAAGTGTTTATTTAAAATACTTGAGTATAACTTTTATTTGAAACGGTTTATCGTAACTTAAAAAATATGGTTAAGCAATTTTGATTTAATTATATAACTATAAATTTAGCTCAACGTCAACATTTTCCATAAAATTTGATAAATTTAAACCATATTATACTACTGTGTTTGAATAAAGTACATAAAAAATTTGTAACTTGTACCTTCTTAACAATTAAAACTACCTAAGTAAACTCATAATTAAAAAATTTACAACTTAAAAATTGTACATATAGCTAAAACTACAAATAATGAAAGTCTTTTTAAAATGCATAACTGCATAATTATTTTTGTTTTTATTGTAATAAAAGATAAAGTCTTAAAGCAATATAACAATACCAATTAAACTATGGTCAGTCTATAAACAATTAATAATCTAAAAGTTATATGTCCTCTTTCAGTATTAATAAAAGTTTAACTATTTCTTTTGCAAAGTCAACTAAATAAAAAATAAACATAAGCTAAGTAAGACTAAGCCATACTTGCCATTATTATAGCATTTCGATTGTGCTTATATAAATTGAATTCTCAGTCAGACGAACAGCTATAAGTTGTAGCAAATATGTTCACAACTTATTGAGTTTATATTTAAGTAATTAATGATACCACTTAAAAACTTATATAAATTTTTCCCAGTTCTTTTAATTTTAATTTTGTTATTTAAAGTTGTTAACAAAAACTTTTGACTTTGTATATCTGTTGTGAGTCCTGAATAAAGTTTATAACTACGTTTGATTAAGTTTCTAATGGTAAAGCATTAAGATTTATCTTAAAAAATAAACAACAGCTGCTTTTTAAAGATACTTCATAGATAGATTGGTTTTACTATGAAAAAAGTAAAAGTTAGAAGTCAAAAAAGGCTGTTTTCGAACAGTTCAGAGCCCGTAGAGTCTCATAAGATCATTTAGAGGTCAGAAGATTGGTCATACTAGTTTGAAAAAAATCTTTGTTAAAGTGTAATGTTTAGTAACAGTTTTTTAAAACTTAAAATTATTATTTTGAACTTAACATAACATATTTAATATAATAAAAAAAAGTAAAAAATAATAATAATCAAGTTTTTTTTAACTTTTTAACCTTAATAAAAGTCTTTATTCCAACAAAATTTAATTTATATGATATCATAAACGAAAAATATTTATTTTATATTCTACATATCTTATGCTACCAGTATTTTCTCTTTATTAAGAAACCATTATTTGATAAAAAGACTGTTTTTCTCATATATTAAATGGATAACAACTAAACTAAATTAATTTAAAGTAATCTTTATTTTCAATTAAAAAACTAATGTATCATTATTTCTTCTAGAAGTCTTGAAAATCAAGTTCAAAAATTTCCGTAAAGTTTAAAAGAAATTTAGATTGTACTACAAAAAATTAGTTTATCTTTAATAAATCTTTTTTTTATAAATTTTTTAAATCTCAAATTTTCATTAAAAACTAGGAAACAAATTACTTTTGCTTTTTAAATACGCATGAAAAAAGTTAAAATCAGGGCTTTTGAACCGACAAAACTACCTTGGTATAACATATAATATTACTTTCACATCGTTATTGAACAATAACTTATTCATATTTACTTAAAGACACAAACGCACACGAGTCTATAACGTGTTTAACAATTAGTGTTTTTATTTTAATAACACATAGAGTTTTAGAACAACACAATAGTATCAATTAAACAATGGCCAGTTTATTAATAAAGAATATTTTTAGTAAAAATGAATGTTTATCATTTAGTTTCATCAAATAATAACTATGTAGTTTATTTTAAAACTGTTTGAAAGTATAAAAAATAAATCAAACAAGTCCTTGCCATAAATACCATATTTTTTTAGCATTTCAATTGTGATTATGTGAATTTAATGTTAAGTCACGAAAGTAGCTACAAATTAAAATTTTGTAAATTCTGATTAAATTTTTTTATTTATTCCTTTTTATTAAAGTTTCTACGGAAAAGTATTCAGATCTTCCTTCAAAGAAAAATAATAACGGCTTTTAGAGAGATGCTTTATTTGTTTAAAATGCTGTTTATGGAATTTATTTTGTTACTAATAATCATTTTGAATTTGGACAAACTATAGGTATGTAAACTCTTTCATATGTATATAAACTAAAAGTCTATTTATAAATCTATGTTTTGATAGTAATTCCTATATATAAATAAAATTTATTATGGAACAAAATTTTAAAACTTAAGTTTAAATGATATACAATGTTAAAGAGCAGTAACTAAACCTAACTAGTTTCAAGACTTTGAAGTTTCTCTGTTTTATACATTTAAAGAATATAGTCAATTAAATTTATGCTAACAGTTAAAAATAGTTTTGTTACTTATATGAAAAACACAAGTAAAATTCGTTTTAAACTAAACATAATTAATAAGTTTAAAAAAAATCTAACGACAAGTCTTTTTTTTATTATAGCTATAATAATAAGATATTTTATCAGGAATGAAACAAACAGTAACAGTTTATCTACAATTTCTATAAAATAGCTTTTAGCTGACTAATTAGTTTTCGACAAGCTTTTTATTTGCATATTAACCATAATATACTCTAGTTCAAACTTATTTACTTATTTTATCTTCACTTGCTATATTTTATTGTCTTTTTCGTTTAAATAAGCACAAGCTTCCTCAAACTATAACTTTATTTAATTGAACTATATATAATGTTGTTTTCAGTGTATCAAAAAACGTCATTGTATAAAATTCTAAAGAACTGAAGTTATGATTTTCTTTTAAAATATTAATCTGTTTTTAGATTTTCCTTATTTTTGAATTCAAATTAAGTCTTTTCATTATCATTAAGAGTAATTTTTTTGTATTATATTGAACTTTTAATTTTAAAAGTTTAAATAACGCTGTTATAGTTTACATTTGTTGAATAGAATTAAAAAAATATTTTGACTACTTTAAAGTTTAAAGATAAATGTATAGGGAGCTTAAAGATGTACTTAATTTTATAATAATGACTTATCTAAATAACAACTTGTACTATCAAATATTTTAAAGCTTACCAGTATAAAAATACCTACAATTGATAATGAAAAAAAAAGACCAACTTTTGCAACAACACTCAAATTAAAACTCAAAACTTTTCTTCAATGTTTTAAATTAGCTTAATATTTAACGAAGTGGATTTTATTTGCATTAAGTTGTACTAAAGCTATGCTTTATGTTCAAATACAACTAAAAGTAAGTAGTGTGGCAAGTTGTATGGACTAATTAGTTTTTGACAACAAATTTATTTGCATATTAAACATAAAACACTGCAGTTCAAACTAATTTCCTTTACTTATTTTATGTTCATTCGCTCTACTTTATTGTCTTATTTTTTTATAATTTTAGGTCATAGATTAAAGACATAAAATATATTTATGATAAAATTCTAAAATAACCCAAATATTTCTGAATCAAAAATTTCTTCATTTACAACGTCATTGACAAAAAGCATATAGAAGTTTGCATAGTTTTTTATAGGCACTCTATTACAGTAGTTCGCAGTGTTTAATATTTTTTTTATTTTTAAAACATCTAGTGTTACCTGACACTGAATGCGAAATCTCGTATTTAAATAAAGTCTTTATCCCGTTAACCCCAAAAAATATTAAAAAAAAACTTAAAATGATACGAACGTATATCACAATCTGAAACTATATGTGAAATTTTGGGGTCGGCTGCAGTTGTAAGTTTTTGGAAATGTTTTCATTCTTAACATTATACAAACTTATGCAAGTGAGGTAAATTGAAAATACAGCATAATACTAAGAACATTTATATCTATATCATTAACCCACCTTACACAAAACCTTTAATCTACAACTTTATCCCTAACCAACCTAACCAAATATATAAAACATAAAGTGAAAAATAACTTACTTCTTAAAACTTACAACAAAAATAAATAAAATATTAGCCAACCAGAAGCGACTTAGGACTGCAGCCGACGCGAAATTTTATAATAAACAACTAATTTTAGGTACCCTAATTCTTTTTTTTTAATTTCATGGTAGCAAGTGATTAATAACATGGCAAAAAGTTAATCACTTTTAATTTCCAAAATTCTAAATGTTTAACTTTTGGTACACAAATAAATAAATTGACTGAAAGTGCAATCAATAAAAGTTTATTAAAAAAAAAACGAAATAAAAAAATCTAGCTTTAAGAGCAGTAACAAGATATTTTATTTAGAATTTATCATTATCATGTAATCTGTTATGTTTATCGAGTAGGTTTAAGGTATAGAAAGATTTATCACAAAAAAAACAATGAAAATTTTTATCTCTATGTTTAACGGAATGATTAAAAAGTTGATCTTTTGTTTTAAATTTTTTTTTACAAACTGTACAGACATGCATTTTATTAATGCTGTGAGTTGTGCTATGATTGGTTAGGTGTTGCCTTGTCTTAAAACCTCTGCCACAAACCAGGCATTTGAATGGTTTTTCGTTTGTGTGGATTCTGGTGTGGGTGATCAAATGTGATTTGTATGAAAATTGTTTGAAGCAAACTTCACAGTTGTAGCCTTCATGCACTGTTTAAACAACTATTCAAACTATCATGTCTAACTACTAAAAATACAAACTTCATGTAGCTTAGTAAAATATTGTCTATCAAACGATAAAAAGAAAACGCACAAAAGGATTGTTCTTAGGACCTGATGCACTTAAAAATAGGAAACTTCTTACAAAAAACATCTCTTATATGCATAGTAATTAGTTTTTTGAGTTAAAAAAAATTACAATTTTTGATAACAATTTAGTATAATTAAGCAAAGTCGATAACCAAGGTAAAAACAAAGTAAAACGTTTAGAAATTATTAATCATAACAGTGAAAAAAAAAATAATTTTAAGTTTTTTATCTTGTACTTAAATTTAATGTGACTTATTTTCAATCTTAAAGCTTAAATTTAAAATTTATTTACTTTTCTCATATATATCAATTTTTTTTTTATCTCTATGAAATCGGTTATAAATTTATTAAATTTGACAACAAGTTGATTTAAAAAAAGTCTATAAAGTAATTTGTACTTAACTATTCTGGTTTTATTTACTAAAATTAATATGATATTATATTAAATTTGAAAAATCTGCTCTTTTTTAACAAAAGGTTTATTAACTAAAACATTTCTTTACTAGCACTATATACAATACTGAATAACATGATTTATATGCTAAAAATTAAAAATACTTGCAGAATACTTCCAAGTTCAAGTATATTTTTATTGGGTTTAAAATTTATATCAAATTAAATAATTCAAATGTTGCATTTTATAATTTTGTATCATTGTTCAAAAAAATATTTCTAAATTTGTTAAAATTGACTTAACTTTTATACTAAAGGTTTTATTCAGCTTTGATAAGAATTTTTAGAGTCAATGCTGGAGTCCATGTGACTTTAATTGGATAAAATAACTAAGAAACTAATTTAAAATTTATTTCAAAAAAGACTAAGCATAGATTTTAAAAATGTAATAAATAGGTCTCAGTCTGAAAAAAAAACATCAAATTCACATGAGTATTACACAAAATCACATAAGACCTTCAAACTGAGTGGCGACAAGGGTCAGAAAAACTTTGAACTGCTGCTTTGAACGCGTTTAGAAAAATTTAAGGTTTTTTTTCAAAGACAATTTTCTACACTATTTAAAATTAATAATGGTTTATATTAACAATATTTGAAACTTTTTAAGTTAATTGTTAAATTTAGTTTTTAGTTTTAAGAAAACTTTAAAAGAGTATTTTTCTTTCAATAAAATAAAACATTTCACTACACTATGACGGTGTTATGTCTTAATTGAGAATGAATTTATAAATAAAAAGCCACTTTCTTTTTTGTGGTGTTAAACAGTTATAAAATAATTTAAATTACCTTCTTTGCTTCTGTTTATCCATGATTGCTTTTTTGGAACAAAGTCGTCATCCTCATTTGTGTATTCTAAAAAAATATTAGTATAATATCACACAAACTACTACAACAATGTTCTTCATGTTAAGTGAAAATTTGATAGAAAAAAAAAATTAAAAAAAGTTATAAATACCTTGATATTTGGAAGTACATGCTTGTCCAGGTGTGATTTGGAAATTTGATGAGTCATAATCATCCTGACCAACTTTAAAAAATATATCTCTAATAATAGCATAAGAAAAGATTGATCACAGTCTTTTTATGATAACATTTATTAAAAATATATCTGTTCTGTTTAAATACAAACTATTAAAGCAGTGTTTCTTTAAGTTGAGAGAAAATTTGATAGAAAAATAATAATTGGTTAATATAAAATTTATAAATACCTTGATATTTGGAAGTACATGCTTGTCCAGGTGTGATGTTGAAATCATCCTGACCTGTTTCTTTCATATGAACTGCTCCTTTTAATTAAATGAAGTATATTGTTTTTTGCAATTTTTACTTTTAAATTTTAGTAAAAACCATTCATAAGTTTTAGTTAAAAACATGTGTGTTATACTTAAATAGAAACTTGTTATATAAAACTAAGACATGTCATATATCATAAAAAAAATGTGGAAAAAATATAGTATAAATATAAAACAAACCAGTCTTGCCTGTACAGCAAAAAAGGTCCTGGGATTCATTTAAACCAAATGGACTAGGATTGCCTGTTAAGTTCACAAAGTAAATAACAAACAGTATAATAATATTTTTTAACAATAGTTTTACTTAAAGAACTTTAATTAATATAGTTTTTTGTTTTGTTATTCAGTAAAATTTAAAATTTACTCAGTTTAACAAAATTCATGCACAAAGTATAAATTATTATACAAAATGATATATAAACTCTTTGACGGTTTGTTTTGCATGTCCAGACCTATCTAAATTATTTTCAACTTAAATGGTTTCTTTAAAGTTATTTTAACTAAGTTTAAATTATATTTTATTTATTATTAAAGTATTTTACTGCTTGTCAACTTTTAAATAAAAGAAAACAAATGTTAGATGATTTTTAAAATAATAAACTACAAATAGAAAAAAAATTAACTTAGGTATTTAAAAATTTTTAATAAAATAAATAGAACCAGAAGTTGAAATATAGTTTAAATGTGAAAAAAATTTCATTGTTTACAGATGATTTCTTATTTTTAGTGAATCATTATTTTGAAAATAGTTTTTTAAAACATTTTAAGTTATATTATTCTTCTTATCAATAAGTTGAGATCTTAGATTTTTATGTTTAGAAATGAAAATTTGATAAGAGAAAAGATACAGTAATTTACTAAATAAAAACATAGCAAAATGCAGTTTGTATATATGTCTGTTTCCTATTTAAAAGTATAGTTAAGTTAAAATAAAATACTGAACAAAGTTATAAACTAATTGCATTAGTATAAACATTTTTTGTTTTGCTATGGTTACTGTTTTTGTGTAACAAGTTTATTTGTATACAATATAGAAAATAACAAACTTTGTTTCTCCATTGAGATACAGCCTGTTTTGACAATGGTTGTCAAATTGTTTTCATTTAACCTAAAAAATTTTTTTTTTTCCAAATACACTGCAGCTAACTTATAGTTGTTAGTTTCACTTTTTAGTTGTTTTAATTAGAAATATATAACTTGTAAAAAATAAAAAATATAAATTAAAAAACAAATAAGTATATCAATAACAAAGCAAGTACAGTTGTTTATATAAAACGTTTACTATTAAATAAAGCTAAACAAAAATAAAAATTTCTTGATCAAGTTTGATGGCATAAACAATAAAACTATGTCATATCTTATTGCGTATGTACTTTGATTTTTAAGTAGCTATGATCACTATCACACTAATAAAAAACACAATAATAATTTGTTTAAAATTACAATGATTAAAAACATACTCTATATTTCTTTTGGAAAATTCGTTTTGTATAATATCAACTATTTTCATTTTTTCTATAAGTAGTTTGTTTTCTTCTTTTAACTCCTCTACTTGTCTCTTAAGTTTCTGTTGTTTAGTGAAATAAAAGATACTTAGTTTATTTGGTAAAAAAAAAAAAACTCTTGTGATTTTTATTCATATAAAGTTTTTCAAAAATAGCAATCCTAATTCTATTTTGACAGTTAAATTAACTAACTATGTAGTTTAATTTATACAAAAACACATATTAAACATAAAAACTCACATCCATCATTTGTTTATTTTCCATTTTTATATTTAGAGTTTAAACTTAAAAAGATATTTATAGAGTTCTAAAAATTTATTTTTTGTAAAAACGTTTACATAGTGAATATAAATCTTTATGTAAGCTATACTTTTAGCTAAAATTAAACTACCTGGTTTTTATCTACTGTAAGTAGCAATAATTTTAGAAGAGTATATTTTCTTAATATCATACATAAATTAAGTATTTAATGTATTTTTTTATAATATATGAAAATAAAGATATAATTATAAGCAAACACCCTTCATTAAAATAAGAAAAAAAATCTGCTTCCACTGTGAAATTTTTACTTACATGTGTTTGAAATATATAGACAAATTATAATGTCTTTAATTTCCACAAAAAAAATTTACGAGTAGTATGAGTATCTAAATTCATAAAGAATAATAATAATGTTTTTAAATACCAATTAAGTAGTTTTTATGTACAGTAACCTCTCGCATCTTTACGCACTCGTGACGTTACGCACTTTCGTTTAGTTATGCATTTTAGAATTAAAAAAAAAATATATATATTACACAAATTAGGTTTATTGTACATTTTTTTTTTACAATTCTTTGTGAACAATTCCAATTGTAAAAATTCTTACAATAGGAATTTCCTAAATAATATTAGGAAGACTTTTTAAAAATTTGAAGTGGATAATTTGAAAAATACAAGGGATAATTTTTAATGAAAGTAGTATTTTTGCATTTTTAGGTAGTGCCTTCCAAAAGCAGCCTATTGTACTCTATGGCTTTGACCTTTGTAGCTTAGGTGTCTTAGGTGTCATAGGGTAAAAACATATTACTTATACCTTTAAATAAATAAAAGTTTTCAATTCCTCAAATTCTTAAGTCATGAAATTTCATTCCTACTTAAACAATCAATTAATATATCTTTCATACAATGCAAGACAAGTTTATCCTTATGTGGGCAAAGGTTAAATCAATAAAGTTGTAGTAACATAAACAGTTTTTATTAATTTTTTTTATATTTTATATATTTTTGTTCAAAAGAAGAAATCCATTACAGCACCAAATGTATATTTTTGTAAAAGGCAATAGAAAAAATTTTAATATAGACCCCAGTGGCGTCGCGTGGTATTTTTTAGGTGGTGCAGAATTTAGAAAAAAAAATCCCCTACTTTGAAACTCTTTTTTATCTTAAATAAAGACTTTTTTCTACAACAATTACATTAAATTGCTAATGTAACCTGTAATATTTTGTTTAGAAATAAAACATTTATTTTTTCAAAAAAAAAAATATGTAAGAAAATGACTTTAAAAAAAAAGGTAAATTATTTGAAAATTTAAGTAAATATAAGAATAAAAGAAAATAATTATTTTAAGTAATTTACAAGACTCAAAAAATGTTAGCTTACTTATGAGTATTAATTTTTAAGAAGGCTTTAAAATTTAAACTAACAGTAGAAAAAAATTTGGACAAAACAAATTTCTATTATATTGAAAAACACAGCAACTTTAATAGTTTTTCTTTTGCCTCAACTTAATTTTAAAAGTATTTGATTAAACATCATACTAAGAATGGTTACTTTACTAATATTTAACTTAACAAAAAAAAAAGAAATGTCTTCTTAGACTTGGCAAGAACATCAAAAAGTCTACAAACAAACAAAAAAATGTTATGTACAAACTGCAAGTTTATTTTAAGTAAAATTTATTTAAAACTCAGTAGAAAATAATTGCTTATTTACTGATGAATAATGAAAAAAATAAACGAGTATCAACTTATAACTAATTAAAATTTTTATGTTTGAAAAAAAACAGCTTGACTACTAAGTTAAAAACACAAAACTAAAATAAGCAAGCTCATAAATATCATATTTTACGAAGTCTCTAACTTACAATTTAGATTAAACAGATTAATATTATAATAAGAAAATACAGCAACTGCAATAATACTTTTTTAGCCTCAACTTTAGTTAAAAAATATTGGATTAATTAAATATCAAACTATTAATAATTTTTTACTAATATTTAATAATAAAAAAGTCTAATTATACTTGGCAAGTAAATTAAAAAGTCTACAAACAAATAAAATGTTGTGTAGAAATTGAAATTTTTTTAAAGAACAACTTACATTACTCAAAAAAGAAATCTAAAATTCATTTATGATAATAAAAAAAAAATTAAATAAGTAAAAAAACCCAAAAGTAAAACAAGAAAAAAACTAAATAATATTAAGTTTTACAAAGGCTCTAAAGCGTCTACACTAGTCATGGGAATAGTTATCAAAGTTTTAAGAAGCTTTGTAGTTTTGTTAAATATTTTAGTCAGGTTATGTTTTTCAAGACATAACAGTATTTTCACTAAATCATCCTGGTGCATGTGAATAAAATGTTTTCAGTTCTCTTTCTAACTTTTTACATTCAACTACAGGATAACACTTCTTCACTGGTTACATGACAATTCAAATTCGGACAACTCAAATTCCGACAATTCAAATTCTTAAAAAAATATTTAAAAGACTATATCTCAATAAGTAATATAAGTTTGAAAAAAATAAAAAATACATATGTAGATCTTATTAATATCTACAAGCCACTTTTTCTTTTTTTCAAAACGTAGCATACTTTTCAAGATATTTTTTAAAATTACTGAAAATAATTATGATTTTTACTTTATTTAATCCATATCTCAAAAAATATTTAATGTTTTACTAAAATAAAAAAATGGCTTGTAGATATTAATATGACCTACATATGTATTTTTTATACTTGACAAAAATACATTACTTTTTTATTTTTGGCTGTTTCAATTTTTTTTAAGAATTTGAATTGTCGGAATTTGAATTGTCCGAATTTGAATAGTCGTGCACCCAGGATAACACTTCTTCACTGTTTCTATAAGTTCTAAAGGAAAACAGGATTTATAAACAGTAAAATATTTTGCCAACAATAAGTGTGAAACTCTTAAATTGTTCTAACTATACAGAGTAAACTAATAAATAATTTCAATATTGAAAAACTTGAAATAAAAGCAAGGTTGCCACTCTTTGAGTCAAAAGAAACTGTCCTGAGTGACCTTGAAATGCCTTGAGTCACCATGTGTTTTCGAGAAAAAATCAAAATACCCTGAGTTTCCCTGAGATGTTTTAGAACTTAAAATATCATTAAGTTTCACTGAGTACCCTGAGTGTGTGGCAATCCTGAATATAGCTAAAAAAAGACTAAAATAATTTCAAAAACAAAGAGTTTCATTTTATCAATAACTTTAAGGACATGAAGATATTTTTTTGAAAATATATTTTTACTATCAAGTTTGAATACAACTGAACTTTTGCTACACCTGAAGATAAGCTTTGCTTTTAAGGGCATAGGGAGGATGAAACACTTTCTTCACAATTTTATCTTATTTTATGAAGTTTTTACTAAGCTACAAGATGCTTTTTACAGATTTTAAAAATTCAAAATACTTTTTTAGATATAGCCGGTCAAAGTAAAAGGCAACAAAAGGTTCCTTACAGGAGGCACAAACTAAAACAGCGTTTAAAAAAAAGTGTTTTACCCCCCTTTTATGCCCTTAACATAAACTTTAGAATTATTTTACTGAACTTATTTTATACAGCTTTAACTTAACTGCAAGGCAATTTTCACAATATAAAAAATCATTTTAATTTTTGAGATATGGTAATTCACAGTCAGAGATACAAAAGAGTCCTTATTAATATGATATAAACTCAAACAACAAATAAATCAAATCACTAAAATCATATCTTTTATCATAAATTGGCCTCAAAATCTTTAGATGTTTCTTTTATAAGATAAAACAATTTGCTAAAATAGATATTTAAAACACTAACAAAAAAAAGTTATAACGAAAGTAATATTTTTTTGTATATATAAAAATATATATTGATAGTAAAAATTTAAAACTTCTCTTCAACAAAAGTATAAAATTTTATAAAGATTGGGATGAAAAAGTTTGATAAAAACTGCTTTAAAAATGATGGAGAATATAGGTTTTCAGTAAAATTGTATTTTTTTGCTGTTTTAGTTTGCTCCTTGTATAATAAATCAATGTAATCTCTGGTCTGACCGGTTGTATCTAAAAGTTTAATTGGAAGTTTCAAGTTTATTAAAGAGTAACTATTAGCTTTCTAAAAAACTTAGAATAAGAACAACATGTAAAAAAGTGCCTATACATCCCCCCCCCTTATACCACACTATTTTGCACAATTTTTTTCAACAAACTTTAAGATTTTTATTAACTTTTTTTCTAAAATTAATGTTTTTTGTTGGAGGTTTAAAATTCAATAGTTTTTAAGGGTATCTTCTCTGTATTTGAATTTAATTTGTTTTTCATTTTGATGACAGTATTTTTCTCAGGAGCTCAACTTTTTAAAGTTTAGTTGGTGAGGCTGTTGAACTTTTCAAGAAATTTAAAGATAACTAAGAAATATGTAACCATTATAACAGTAAAAAATTGGTTAGTTAGTTTTCATGTGGCCATAGGGGTAAAACACTTATATATTTTAACTTTAAATAAACTTGTTTTTTTCAGAGTAAAAAACTAAAACTACTTTAGTCAGCCTGAATATTTTCTAATTTGGTCAGTTTTTATTTATCTTGGGTTTTTTTAACATTTATAAGTTATCCTGATTATGAGGCAAGGCAACCATATTTCAACAATTTTATCTAAAATTTTTGCTTTGTTTATGAAAAAATTAAACCAAAAGTCATATAAAGTAGACTAAAATGTTAAACTACTTTAAAAAATCAAAGTTTCTTGGGGGGCCAGACCAATATTTTAAGTTAAGGCTATTTACTTTATTTAAATATGTGACTGTTTCAATAATAATAATTTTTATTTAATATAAATTTAAATCACTTTCTCTAAGAGTAAACTAGAAGTTTATTATAAACTGCTTAAAATTTTTTTTCAAAATTTACATTTAGTAGAATAGAATATAAATGTTAAGTATCATTCAAGTCACATATAAATAAAGATAAAATCTACTTATTCATAAATTAGTAAAATTTTTCTACAAGTATTATTATTTTGTATAAATTCTTAAATATAGGTATAGTTTTATCTTTTTTTTTCATATTTATAAATAAAGTAAACAAATTGTTAAAAGCGGGAAAGTCCCCAGTCTGTTTTTAACTAGAAGCAATATCAAAAAACAGTTATTATAAAAAATATATTTGATACCTCTCGTATCTTTACGATCTCTCATATCTTTACGCATTTTTTCTCTAAACACAATGTGCTTAATTAAACGAGAGGTTATTGTATACATTTTGATAAAATATTGTTTAAAAATACTTTTAAGTTATTGAAATAGTAAGTGTGCTAAAATGTAAAAAGAATGTACTGACACTATTTTTATTTGCATGATATAATAAACTAAAATAAAAATAAATGTTAATAAAGTAAATCCTTTTTGAACGAAATACGTCAAAAATAAAAATTAAAGACTGGTTTGCAAAATTACAGACCGTAGGAAGACGCCCATAGCATTTTTTAAGACCAACTTTGACTCTTTATACGAGGACTCCCCGAAACAAAGTTTGTTTAGTATATCAAATATAGATATCAAAAAAAAAACTACGATTGAGACGTAAATTAAAATAAGTTAAAACTTATATACTTAAAAATAAAGCTTGCTTTTTGAAACTTAAGACCTTAGAACAAGTAGGTACTTTTTTTTTGGTATATATTTAATTTTTATATGACAAATAATTTCCAATACTTGGGGAATATTTGGAAAATACTGCACTATATTCAACAATGTCGTGTAATTTTTTTTACAAAAGTAAGTGTTATGAGTTACAACAAAAAAGTTTCACTTTCACTTTTACATTGTTTTACAATAATGTTCACAGAGTTTATAAATATTTTGGCAAAGTTTTACACATTAAGTTATGGAAGTTTGTTGACGTCCCAGACTTGTCATAAAAAAGTTCACTACCAGTTAAAATAAATGCTTAAAAATAAAATTAAACTTTTGTTTAAATTTAGATTGAATAACATTCCAAAATGTTTTTAAATACTCAAGTTAGACACACATTCGAAAACAAGTTCTATATTCGAATTAAACCTCCATTACTCATTCTAAACTTAAAATATCGTTTTAATATTTCATACTTACAACTAAGTGCACCTTTTCTGTGCAGAAAAAAATCGTGGTAAACTGACGAGTGTTGACGTCATAATATGTGGAATTAAATAGGTTATTATGGAAGGCAACAATTAAAAGGGGAATAAAAAAGTAGTTGACTAAAAATATCTCCTTCTAGCGTTTTCAACAAATATTTTTATTATTACAGTATTTACTAGATTAATTAATTTGAATACTATTATTATCCCTTTATATTAGTAATAAAATAATAAAACAAAAAAAAAATAATTTAGATATAAAAACATTATCTAATTTATTTAAACTATTCAAAAAACAAAATGCAAAAATAATTTAAAAAACAACTAACTATAGTAAAAAAAAATGTTATCATGATGATATTCATAAAGTTTATTTATCGTTTTTTAAGTGACTGTTTACCTTAATTAGTATAACAGATTTAAAGTAACATTAAATTTGACTGTTTAGAAAATTGAGGAACAAATATATTTTTTAAATTTTTTACAATAATAGACAAATAAATTTAAGATATTTGTATTGAGAAATATACTACCAGTAAGGCACATGTTAAACTCAATGATACAGAAATGGAAATTAAAATGGAAACAGAAATGGAAATAAAACGGATAACTAATAATAAACTAATAAAACTAAATGATGGAAAAAATAAAATCTCTCAAAAGTCATATGATATTTTTGAATTCTATAAAATCTGGCTTATAGTTTGTAATTAAAGCTTTCATATTAAAGCCAAAGTTAATTTTTTTTTAAATAAAGTGTTCAATAAAAAAGTTTAAAAACTAATTTAAAATAAAAAATTCTCAACCCTGAAACTCATTTCCACAATTATTCCTCCCCACACCACCATTCAAATGTCGTCGCTTCTTCCTGACGTCACAAACCACTCCTTATCCATGGCGAACAGGCTTTCCTGATGTCCCAGTTGCGGGTACTCGTCTTGGGGGATTCCCTGCCAGTGGAAGTACAAGTGCCACGTGTAACCACCGAATGACGAATGAAACCGCCATGGTAGTACCTGAAGAAATTTTCAAATATGTTTTCTAGCTTTGAATTATTTTTAAGATTTTTAAGTTTGTATTTAGTTAGAGACGTTATATCTATTTTATTGATACATTGTTAGAACGAAGGTATGTGTAAAGTATTTATTTTAAAATTTCAAATTAATTAAAACGATTGGTTCCTGAAAAAGTTCAAAATATTATAAAAGCTTCAATTTTCAGAACTTAAATTGTTGTTTAACTGCTACAGATATCATATAATTAATAGTTCATTTTCACTATAAAATTTATTATTTTTCAAATATTTATTACTCAAACTACTTTAACAATCAATTTATAATAAAGAATCGTAACAAAGTAAAAGAAGTAAAAGTAAGAAGTAAAAGTAAAAATCGAAAACCGCTCAAATACCTCGATTCATCATTGGTTTTACTTTGAAAAAAGTAAAAGTTAGAAGTCGGAAATGGCAGTTTTCGAGCAGTTCAAGGCCGGTAGAGGGCGAAAATGGGCTTTTTTAAAATTTAGCATTGAAAACAGCGAAATTATGAGGTTTTGAAAATAAGGCATTTTAGAATTAAGTTTTTGACTCTTTTAAAAAGTTCAAAAAGATAATAGGGTCCAGCGCGATTCGACGATCCGGACGACTGCCCGGGAAAGTTTTGTCCGGGAATGGCGCGCGAAAACCCGTTCTGGGGGTTCCGTGGGGACCCCAAAACACCGGTTTTCGGGTGAAAAGGTCCTTTTTTGGACTTTATTTCTGTCCGAAAAAAAGTAAAAATCGAGTATGGGCCTTTTCCAACGTCGACTTTCGTCGGAAAAAAGTAAAAGTAAAATTGAAATGAAAGCTCTTTTCCGCACTTCGACCCTTGGTTTTTCGACGGAAAAAGTAAAAGTAAAAATCGAAATAAGCTTACATACCGTAATTCAATGTTGGATTTTCGACGAAAAAAGTAAAAGTAAAAATCGAAAACCGCTCAAATACCTCGATTCATCATTGGTTTTACTTTGAAAAAAGTAAAAGTTAGAAGTCGGAAATGGCAGTTTTCGAGCAGTTCAAGGCCGGTAGAGGGCGAAAATGGGCTTTTTTAAAATTTAGCATTGAAAACAGCGAAATTATGAGGTTTTGAAAATAAGGCATTTTAGAATTAAGTTTTTGACTCTTTTAAAAAGTTCAAAAAGATAATAGGGTCCAGCGCGATTCGACGATCCGGACGACTGCCCGGGAAAGTTTTGTCCGGGAATGGCGCGCGAAAACCCGTTCTGGGGGTCCCGTGGGGACCCCAAAACACCGGTTTTCGGGTGAAAAGGTCCTTTTTTGGACTTTATTTCTGTCCGAAAAAAAGTAAAAATCGAGTATGGGCCTTTTCCAACGTCGACTTTCGTCGGAAAAAAGTAAAAGTAAAATTGAAATGAAAGCTCTTTTCCGCACTTCGACCCTTGGTTTTTCGACGGAAAAAGTAAAAGTAAAAATCGAAATAAGCTTACATACCGTAATTCAATGTTGGATTTTCGACGAAAAAAGTAAAAGTAAAAATCGAAAACCGCTCAAATACCTCGATTCATCATTGGTTTTACTTTGAAAAAAGTAAAAGTTAGAAGTCGGAAATGGCAGTTTTCGAGCAGTTCAAGGCCGGTAGAGGGCGAAAATGGGCTTTTTTAAAATTTAGCATTGAAAACAGCGAAATTATGAGGTTTTGAAAATAAGGCATTTTAGAATTAAGTTTTTGACTCTTTTAAAAAGTTCAAAAAGATAATAGGGTCCAGCGCGATTCGACGATCCGGACGACTGCCCGGGAAAGTTTTGTCCGGGAATGGCGCGCGAAAACCCGTTCTGGGGGTCCCGTGGGGACCCCAAAACACCGGTTTTCGGGTGAAAAGGTCCTTTTTTGGACTTTATTTCTGTCCGAAAAAAAGTAAAAATCGAGTATGGGCCTTTTCCAACGTCGACTTTCGTCGGAAAAAAGTAAAAGTAAAATTGAAATGAAAGCTCTTTTCCGCACTTCGACCCTTGGTTTTTCGACGGAAAAAGTAAAAGTAAAAATCGAAATAAGCTTACATACCGTAATTCAATGTTGGATTTTCGACGAAAAAAGTAAAAGTAAAAATCGAAAACCGCTCAAATACCTCGATTCATCATTGGTTTTACTTTGAAAAAAGTAAAAGTTAGAAGTCGGAAATGGCAGTTTTCGAGCAGTTCAAGGCCGGTAGAGGGCGAAAATGGGCTTTTTTAAAATTTAGCATTGAAAACAGCGAAATTATGAGGTTTTGAAAATAAGGCATTTTAGAATTAAGTTTTTGACTCTTTTAAAAAGTTCAAAAAGATAATAGGGTCCAGCGCGATTCGACGATCCGGACGACTGCCCGGGAAAGTTTTGTCCGGGAATGGCGCGCGAAAACCCGTTCTGGGGGTTCCGTGGGGACCCCAAAACACCGGTTTTCGGGTGAAAAGGTCCTTTTTTGGACTTTATTTCTGTCCGAAAAAAAGTAAAAATCGAGTATGGGCCTTTTCCAACGTCGACTTTCGTCGGAAAAAAGTAAAAGTAAAATTGAAATGAAAGCTCTTTTCCGCACTTCGACCCTTGGTTTTTCGACGGAAAAAGTAAAAGTAAAAATCGAAATAAGCTTACATACCGTAATTCAATGTTGGATTTTCGACGAAAAAAGTAAAAGTAAAAATCGAAAACCGCTCAAATACCTCGATTCATCATTGGTTTTACTTTGAAAAAAGTAAAAGTTAGAAGTCGGAAATGGCAGTTTTCGAGCAGTTCAAGGCCGGTAGAGGGCGAAAATGGGCTTTTTTAAAATTTAGCATTGAAAACAGCGAAATTATGAGGTTTTGAAAATAAGGCATTTTAGAATTAAGTTTTTGACTCTTTTAAAAAGTTCAAAAAGATAATAGGGTCCAGCGCGATTCGACGATCCGGACGACTGCCCGGGAAAGTTTTGTCCGGGAATGGCGCGCGAAAACCCGTTCTGGGGGTCCCGTGGGGACCCCAAAACACCGGTTTTCGGGTGAAAAGGTCCTTTTTTGGACTTTATTTCTGTCCGAAAAAAAGTAAAAATCGAGTATGGGCCTTTTCCAACGTCGACTTTCGTCGGAAAAAAGTAAAAGTAAAATTGAAATGAAAGCTCTTTTCCGCACTTCGACCCTTGGTTTTTCGACGGAAAAAGTAAAAGTAAAAATCGAAATAAGCTTACATACCGTAATTCAATGTTGGATTTTCGACGAAAAAAGTAAAAGTAAAAATCGAAAACCGCTCAAATACCTCGATTCATCATTGGTTTTACTTTGAAAAAAGTAAAAGTTAGAAGTCGGAAATGGCAGTTTTCGAGCAGTTCAAGGCCGGTAGAGGGCGAAAATGGGCTTTTTTAAAATTTAGCATTGAAAACAGCGAAATTATGAGGTTTTGAAAATAAGGCATTTTAGAATTAAGTTTTTGACTCTTTTAAAAAGTTCAAAAAGATAATAGGGTCCAGCGCGATTCGACGATCCGGACGACTGCCCGGGAAAGTTTTGTCCGGGAATGGCGCGCGAAAACCCGTTCTGGGGGTCCCGTGGGGACCCCAAAACACCGGTTTTCGGGTGAAAAGGTCCTTTTTTGGACTTTATTTCTGTCCGAAAAAAAGTAAAAATCGAGTATGGGCCTTTTCCAACGTCGACTTTCGTCGGAAAAAAGTAAAAGTAAAATTGAAATGAAAGCTCTTTTCCGCACTTCGACCCTTGGTTTTTCGACGGAAAAAGTAAAAGTAAAAATCGAAATAAGCTTACATACCGTAATTCAATGTTGGATTTTCGACGAAAAAAGTAAAAGTAAAAATCGAAAACCGCTCAAATACCTCGATTCATCATTGGTTTTACTTTGAAAAAAGTAAAAGTTAGAAGTCGGAAATGGCAGTTTTCGAGCAGTTCAAGGCCGGTAGAGGGCGAAAATGGGCTTTTTTAAAATTTAGCATTGAAAACAGCGAAATTATGAGGTTTTGAAAATAAGGCATTTTAGAATTAAGTTTTTGACTCTTTTAAAAAGTTCAAAAAGATAATAGGGTCCAGCGCGATTCGACGATCCGGACGACTGCCCGGGAAAGTTTTGTCCGGGAATGGCGCGCGAAAACCCGTTCTGGGGGTTCCGTGGGGACCCCAAAACACCGGTTTTCGGGTGAAAAGGTCCTTTTTTGGACTTTATTTCTGTCCGAAAAAAAGTAAAAATCGAGTATGGGCCTTTTCCAACGTCGACTTTCGTCGGAAAAAAGTAAAAGTAAAATTGAAATGAAAGCTCTTTTCCGCACTTCGACCCTTGGTTTTTCGACGGAAAAAGTAAAAGTAAAAATCGAAATAAGCTTACATACCGTAATTCAATGTTGGATTTTCGACGAAAAAAGTAAAAGTAAAAATCGAAAACCGCTCAAATACCTCGATTCATCATTGGTTTTACTTTGAAAAAAGTAAAAGTTAGAAGTCGGAAATGGCAGTTTTCGAGCAGTTCAAGGCCGGTAGAGGGCGAAAATGGGCTTTTTTAAAATTTAGCATTGAAAACAGCGAAATTATGAGGTTTTGAAAATAAGGCATTTTAGAATTAAGTTTTTGACTCTTTTAAAAAGTTCAAAAAGATAATAGGGTCCAGCGCGATTCGACGATCCGGACGACTGCCCGGGAAAGTTTTGTCCGGGAATGGCGCGCGAAAACCCGTTCTGGGGGTTCCGTGGGGACCCCAAAACACCGGTTTTCGGGTGAAAAGGTCCTTTTTTGGACTTTATTTCTGTCCGAAAAAAAGTAAAAATCGAGTATGGGCCTTTTCCAACGTCGACTTTCGTCGGAAAAAAGTAAAAGTAAAATTGAAATGAAAGCTCTTTTCCGCACTTCGACCCTTGGTTTTTCGACGGAAAAAGTAAAAGTAAAAATCGAAATAAGCTTACATACCGTAATTCAATGTTGGATTTTCGACGAAAAAAGTAAAAGTAAAAATCGAAAACCGCTCAAATACCTCGATTCATCATTGGTTTTACTTTGAAAAAAGTAAAAGTTAGAAGTCGGAAATGGCAGTTTTCGAGCAGTTCAAGGCCGGTAGAGGGCGAAAATGGGCTTTTTTAAAATTTAGCATTGAAAACAGCGAAATTATGAGGTTTTGAAAATAAGGCATTTTAGAATTAAGTTTTTGACTCTTTTAAAAAGTTCAAAAAGATAATAGGGTCCAGCGCGATTCGACGATCCGGACGACTGCCCGGGAAAGTTTTGTCCGGGAATGGCGCGCGAAAACCCGTTCTGGGGGTCCCGTGGGGACCCCAAAACACCGGTTTTCGGGTGAAAAGGTCCTTTTTTGGACTTTATTTCTGTCCGAAAAAAAGTAAAAATCGAGTATGGGCCTTTTCCAACGTCGACTTTCGTCGGAAAAAAGTAAAAGTAAAATTGAAATGAAAGCTCTTTTCCGCACTTCGACCCTTGGTTTTTCGACGGAAAAAGTAAAAGTAAAAATCGAAATAAGCTTACATACCGTAATTCAATGTTGGATTTTCGACGAAAAAAGTAAAAGTAAAAATCGAAAACCGCTCAAATACCTCGATTCATCATTGGTTTTACTTTGAAAAAAGTAAAAGTTAGAAGTCGGAAATGGCAGTTTTCGAGCAGTTCAAGGCCGGTAGAGGGCGAAAATGGGCTTTTTTAAAATTTAGCATTGAAAACAGCGAAATTATGAGGTTTTGAAAATAAGGCATTTTAGAATTAAGTTTTTGACTCTTTTAAAAAGTTCAAAAAGATAATAGGGTCCAGCGCGATTCGACGATCCGGACGACTGCCCGGGAAAGTTTTGTCCGGGAATGGCGCGCGAAAACCCGTTCTGGGGGTCCCGTGGGGACCCCAAAACACCGGTTTTCGGGTGAAAAGGTCCTTTTTTGGACTTTATTTCTGTCCGAAAAAAAGTAAAAATCGAGTATGGGCCTTTTCCAACGTCGACTTTCGTCGGAAAAAAGTAAAAGTAAAATTGAAATGAAAGCTCTTTTCCGCACTTCGACCCTTGGTTTTTCGACGGAAAAAGTAAAAGTAAAAATCGAAATAAGCTTACATACCGTAATTCAATGTTGGATTTTCGACGAAAAAAGTAAAAGTAAAAATCGAAAACCGCTCAAATACCTCGATTCATCATTGGTTTTACTTTGAAAAAAGTAAAAGTTAGAAGTCGGAAATGGCAGTTTTCGAGCAGTTCAAGGCCGGTAGAGGGCGAAAATGGGCTTTTTTAAAATTTAGCATTGAAAACAGCGAAATTATGAGGTTTTGAAAATAAGGCATTTTAGAATTAAGTTTTTGACTCTTTTAAAAAGTTCAAAAAGATAATAGGGTCCAGCGCGATTCGACGATCCGGACGACTGCCCGGGAAAGTTTTGTCCGGGAATGGCGCGCGAAAACCCGTTCTGGGGGTCCCGTGGGGACCCCAAAACACCGGTTTTCGGGTGAAAAGGTCCTTTTTTGGACTTTATTTCTGTCCGAAAAAAAGTAAAAATCGAGTATGGGCCTTTTCCAACGTCGACTTTCGTCGGAAAAAAGTAAAAGTAAAATTGAAATGAAAGCTCTTTTCCGCACTTCGACCCTTGGTTTTTCGACGGAAAAAGTAAAAGTAAAAATCGAAATAAGCTTACATACCGTAATTCAATGTTGGATTTTCGACGAAAAAAGTAAAAGTAAAAATCGAAAACCGCTCAAATACCTCGATTCATCATTGGTTTTACTTTGAAAAAAGTAAAAGTTAGAAGTCGGAAATGGCAGTTTTCGAGCAGTTCAAGGCCGGTAGAGGGCGAAAATGGGCTTTTTTAAAATTTAGCATTGAAAACAGCGAAATTATGAGGTTTTGAAAATAAGGCATTTTAGAATTAAGTTTTTGACTCTTTTAAAAAGTTCAAAAAGATAATAGGGTCCAGCGCGATTCGACGATCCGGACGACTGCCCGGGAAAGTTTTGTCCGGGAATGGCGCGCGAAAACCCGTTCTGGGGGTCCCGTGGGGACCCCAAAACACCGGTTTTCGGGTGAAAAGGTCCTTTTTTGGACTTTATTTCTGTCCGAAAAAAAGTAAAAATCGAGTATGGGCCTTTTCCAACGTCGACTTTCGTCGGAAAAAAGTAAAAGTAAAATTGAAATGAAAGCTCTTTTCCGCACTTCGACCCTTGGTTTTTCGACGGAAAAAGTAAAAGTAAAAATCGAAATAAGCTTACATACCGTAATTCAATGTTGGATTTTCGACGAAAAAAGTAAAAGTAAAAATCGAAAACCGCTCAAATACCTCGATTCATCATTGGTTTTACTTTGAAAAAAGTAAAAGTTAGAAGTCGGAAATGGCAGTTTTCGAGCAGTTCAAGGCCGGTAGAGGGCGAAAATGGGCTTTTTTAAAATTTAGCATTGAAAACAGCGAAATTATGAGGTTTTGAAAATAAGGCATTTTAGAATTAAGTTTTTGACTCTTTTAAAAAGTTCAAAAAGATAATAGGGTCCAGCGCGATTCGACGATCCGGACGACTGCCCGGGAAAGTTTTGTCCGGGAATGGCGCGCGAAAACCCGTTCTGGGGGTCCCGTGGGGACCCCAAAACACCGGTTTTCGGGTGAAAAGGTCCTTTTTTGGACTTTATTTCTGTCCGAAAAAAAGTAAAAATCGAGTATGGGCCTTTTCCAACGTCGACTTTCGTCGGAAAAAAGTAAAAGTAAAATTGAAATGAAAGCTCTTTTCCGCACTTCGACCCTTGGTTTTTCGACGGAAAAAGTAAAAGTAAAAATCGAAATAAGCTTACATACCGTAATTCAATGTTGGATTTTCGACGAAAAAAGTAAAAGTAAAAATCGAAAACCGCTCAAATACCTCGATTCATCATTGGTTTTACTTTGAAAAAAGTAAAAGTTAGAAGTCGGAAATGGCAGTTTTCGAGCAGTTCAAGGCCGGTAGAGGGCGAAAATGGGCTTTTTTAAAATTTAGCATTGAAAACAGCGAAATTATGAGGTTTTGAAAATAAGGCATTTTAGAATTAAGTTTTTGACTCTTTTAAAAAGTTCAAAAAGATAATAGGGTCCAGCGCGATTCGACGATCCGGACGACTGCCCGGGAAAGTTTTGTCCGGGAATGGCGCGCGAAAACCCGTTCTGGGGGTCCCGTGGGGACCCCAAAACACCGGTTTTCGGGTGAAAAGGTCCTTTTTTGGACTTTATTTCTGTCCGAAAAAAAGTAAAAATCGAGTATGGGCCTTTTCCAACGTCGACTTTCGTCGGAAAAAAGTAAAAGTAAAATTGAAATGAAAGCTCTTTTCCGCACTTCGACCCTTGGTTTTTCGACGGAAAAAGTAAAAGTAAAAATCGAAATAAGCTTACATACCGTAATTCAATGTTGGATTTTCGACGAAAAAAGTAAAAGTAAAAATCGAAAACCGCTCAAATACCTCGATTCATCATTGGTTTTACTTTGAAAAAAGTAAAAGTTAGAAGTCGGAAATGGCAGTTTTCGAGCAGTTCAAGGCCGGTAGAGGGCGAAAATGGGCTTTTTTAAAATTTAGCATTGAAAACAGCGAAATTATGAGGTTTTGAAAATAAGGCATTTTAGAATTAAGTTTTTGACTCTTTTAAAAAGTTCAAAAAGATAATAGGGTCCAGCGCGATTCGACGATCCGGACGACTGCCCGGGAAAGTTTTGTCCGGGAATGGCGCGCGAAAACCCGTTCTGGGGGTCCCGTGGGGACCCCAAAACACCGGTTTTCGGGTGAAAAGGTCCTTTTTTGGACTTTATTTCTGTCCGAAAAAAAGTAAAAATCGAGTATGGGCCTTTTCCAACGTCGACTTTCGTCGGAAAAAAGTAAAAGTAAAATTGAAATGAAAGCTCTTTTCCGCACTTCGACCCTTGGTTTTTCGACGGAAAAAGTAAAAGTAAAAATCGAAATAAGCTTACATACCGTAATTCAATGTTGGATTTTCGACGAAAAAAGTAAAAGTAAAAATCGAAAACCGCTCAAATACCTCGATTCATCATTGGTTTTACTTTGAAAAAAGTAAAAGTTAGAAGTCGGAAATGGCAGTTTTCGAGCAGTTCAAGGCCGGTAGAGGGCGAAAATGGGCTTTTTTAAAATTTAGCATTGAAAACAGCGAAATTATGAGGTTTTGAAAATAAGGCATTTTAGAATTAAGTTTTTGACTCTTTTAAAAAGTTCAAAAAGATAATAGGGTCCAGCGCGATTCGACGATCCGGACGACTGCCCGGGAAAGTTTTGTCCGGGAATGGCGCGCGAAAACCCGTTCTGGGGGTCCCGTGGGGACCCCAAAACACCGGTTTTCGGGTGAAAAGGTCCTTTTTTGGACTTTATTTCTGTCCGAAAAAAAGTAAAAATCGAGTATGGGCCTTTTCCAACGTCGACTTTCGTCGGAAAAAAGTAAAAGTAAAATTGAAATGAAAGCTCTTTTCCGCACTTCGACCCTTGGTTTTTCGACGGAAAAAGTAAAAGTAAAAATCGAAATAAGCTTACATACCGTAATTCAATGTTGGATTTTCGACGAAAAAAGTAAAAGTAAAAATCGAAAACCGCTCAAATACCTCGATTCATCATTGGTTTTACTTTGAAAAAAGTAAAAGTTAGAAGTCGGAAATGGCAGTTTTCGAGCAGTTCAAGGCCGGTAGAGGGCGAAAATGGGCTTTTTTAAAATTTAGCATTGAAAACAGCGAAATTATGAGGTTTTGAAAATAAGGCATTTTAGAATTAAGTTTTTGACTCTTTTAAAAAGTTCAAAAAGATAATAGGGTCCAGCGCGATTCGACGATCCGGACGACTGCCCGGGAAAGTTTTGTCCGGGAATGGCGCGCGAAAACCCGTTCTGGGGGTCCCGTGGGGACCCCAAAACACCGGTTTTCGGGTGAAAAGGTCCTTTTTTGGACTTTATTTCTGTCCGAAAAAAAGTAAAAATCGAGTATGGGCCTTTTCCAACGTCGACTTTCGTCGGAAAAAAGTAAAAGTAAAATTGAAATGAAAGCTCTTTTCCGCACTTCGACCCTTGGTTTTTCGACGGAAAAAGTAAAAGTAAAAATCGAAATAAGCTTACATACCGTAATTCAATGTTGGATTTTCGACGAAAAAAGTAAAAGTAAAAATCGAAAACCGCTCAAATACCTCGATTCATCATTGGTTTTACTTTGAAAAAAGTAAAAGTTAGAAGTCGGAAATGGCAGTTTTCGAGCAGTTCAAGGCCGGTAGAGGGCGAAAATGGGCTTTTTTAAAATTTAGCATTGAAAACAGCGAAATTATGAGGTTTTGAAAATAAGGCATTTTAGAATTAAGTTTTTGACTCTTTTAAAAAGTTCAAAAAGATAATAGGGTCCAGCGCGATTCGACGATCCGGACGACTGCCCGGGAAAGTTTTGTCCGGGAATGGCGCGCGAAAACCCGTTCTGGGGGTCCCGTGGGGACCCCAAAACACCGGTTTTCGGGTGAAAAGGTCCTTTTTTGGACTTTATTTCTGTCCGAAAAAAAGTAAAAATCGAGTATGGGCCTTTTCCAACGTCGACTTTCGTCGGAAAAAAGTAAAAGTAAAATTGAAATGAAAGCTCTTTTCCGCACTTCGACCCTTGGTTTTTCGACGGAAAAAGTAAAAGTAAAAATCGAAATAAGCTTACATACCGTAATTCAATGTTGGATTTTCGACGAAAAAAGTAAAAGTAAAAATCGAAAACCGCTCAAATACCTCGATTCATCATTGGTTTTACTTTGAAAAAAGTAAAAGTTAGAAGTCGGAAATGGCAGTTTTCGAGCAGTTCAAGGCCGGTAGAGGGCGAAAATGGGCTTTTTTAAAATTTAGCATTGAAAACAGCGAAATTATGAGGTTTTGAAAATAAGGCATTTTAGAATTAAGTTTTTGACTCTTTTAAAAAGTTCAAAAAGATAATAGGGTCCAGCGCGATTCGACGATCCGGACGACTGCCCGGGAAAGTTTTGTCCGGGAATGGCGCGCGAAAACCCGTTCTGGGGGTTCCGTGGGGACCCCAAAACACCGGTTTTCGGGTGAAAAGGTCCTTTTTTGGACTTTATTTCTGTCCGAAAAAAAGTAAAAATCGAGTATGGGCCTTTTCCAACGTCGACTTTCGTCGGAAAAAAGTAAAAGTAAAATTGAAATGAAAGCTCTTTTCCGCACTTCGACCCTTGGTTTTTCGACGGAAAAAGTAAAAGTAAAAATCGAAATAAGCTTACATACCGTAATTCAATGTTGGATTTTCGACGAAAAAAGTAAAAGTAAAAATCGAAAACCGCTCAAATACCTCGATTCATCATTGGTTTTACTTTGAAAAAAGTAAAAGTTAGAAGTCGGAAATGGCAGTTTTCGAGCAGTTCAAGGCCGGTAGAGGGCGAAAATGGGCTTTTTTAAAATTTAGCATTGAAAACAGCGAAATTATGAGGTTTTGAAAATAAGGCATTTTAGAATTAAGTTTTTGACTCTTTTAAAAAGTTCAAAAAGATAATAGGGTCCAGCGCGATTCGACGATCCGGACGACTGCCCGGGAAAGTTTTGTCCGGGAATGGCGCGCGAAAACCCGTTCTGGGGGTCCCGTGGGGACCCCAAAACACCGGTTTTCGGGTGAAAAGGTCCTTTTTTGGACTTTATTTCTGTCCGAAAAAAAGTAAAAATCGAGTATGGGCCTTTTCCAACGTCGACTTTCGTCGGAAAAAAGTAAAAGTAAAATTGAAATGAAAGCTCTTTTCCGCACTTCGACCCTTGGTTTTTCGACGGAAAAAGTAAAAGTAAAAATCGAAATAAGCTTACATACCGTAATTCAATGTTGGATTTTCGACGAAAAAAGTAAAAGTAAAAATCGAAAACCGCTCAAATACCTCGATTCATCATTGGTTTTACTTTGAAAAAAGTAAAAGTTAGAAGTCGGAAATGGCAGTTTTCGAGCAGTTCAAGGCCGGTAGAGGGCGAAAATGGGCTTTTTTAAAATTTAGCATTGAAAACAGCGAAATTATGAGGTTTTGAAAATAAGGCATTTTAGAATTAAGTTTTTGACTCTTTTAAAAAGTTCAAAAAGATAATAGGGTCCAGCGCGATTCGACGATCCGGACGACTGCCCGGGAAAGTTTTGTCCGGGAATGGCGCGCGAAAACCCGTTCTGGGGGTTCCGTGGGGACCCCAAAACACCGGTTTTCGGGTGAAAAGGTCCTTTTTTGGACTTTATTTCTGTCCGAAAAAAAGTAAAAATCGAGTATGGGCCTTTTCCAACGTCGACTTTCGTCGGAAAAAAGTAAAAGTAAAATTGAAATGAAAGCTCTTTTCCGCACTTCGACCCTTGGTTTTTCGACGGAAAAAGTAAAAGTAAAAATCGAAATAAGCTTACATACCGTAATTCAATGTTGGATTTTCGACGAAAAAAGTAAAAGTAAAAATCGAAAACCGCTCAAATACCTCGATTCATCATTGGTTTTACTTTGAAAAAAGTAAAAGTTAGAAGTCGGAAATGGCAGTTTTCGAGCAGTTCAAGGCCGGTAGAGGGCGAAAATGGGCTTTTTTAAAATTTAGCATTGAAAACAGCGAAATTATGAGGTTTTGAAAATAAGGCATTTTAGAATTAAGTTTTTGACTCTTTTAAAAAGTTCAAAAAGATAATAGGGTCCAGCGCGATTCGACGATCCGGACGACTGCCCGGGAAAGTTTTGTCCGGGAATGCGCGCGAAAACCCGTTCTGGGGGTTCCGTGGGGACCCCAAAACACCGGTTTTCGGGTGAAAAGGTCCTTTTTTGGACTTTATTTCTGTCCGAAAAAAAGTAAAAATCGAGTATGGGCCTTTTCCAACGTCGACTTTCGTCGGAAAAAAGTAAAAGTAAAATTGAAATGAAAGCTCTTTTCCGCACTTCGACCCTTGGTTTTTCGACGGAAAAAGTAAAAGTAAAAATCGAAATAAGCTTACATACCGTAATTCAATGTTGGATTTTCGACGAAAAAAGTAAAAGTAAAAATCGAAAACCGCTCAAATACCTCGATTCATCATTGGTTTTACTTTGAAAAAAGTAAAAGTTAGAAGTCGGAAATGGCAGTTTTCGAGCAGTTCAAGGCCGGTAGAGGGCGAAAATGGGCTTTTTTAAAATTTAGCATTGAAAACAGCGAAATTATGAGGTTTTGAAAATAAGGCATTTTAGAATTAAGTTTTTGACTCTTTTAAAAAGTTCAAAAAGATAATAGGGTCCAGCGCGATTCGACGATCCGGACGACTGCCCGGGAAAGTTTTGTCCGGGAATGGCGCGCGAAAACCCGTTCTGGGGGTCCCGTGGGGACCCCAAAACACCGGTTTTCGGGTGAAAAGGTCCTTTTTTGGACTTTATTTCTGTCCGAAAAAAAGTAAAAATCGAGTATGGGCCTTTTCCAACGTCGACTTTCGTCGGAAAAAAGTAAAAGTAAAATTGAAATGAAAGCTCTTTTCCGCACTTCGACCCTTGGTTTTTCGACGGAAAAAGTAAAAGTAAAAATCGAAATAAGCTTACATACCGTAATTCAATGTTGGATTTTCGACGAAAAAAGTAAAAGTAAAAATCGAAAACCGCTCAAATACCTCGATTCATCATTGGTTTTACTTTGAAAAAAGTAAAAGTTAGAAGTCGGAAATGGCAGTTTTCGAGCAGTTCAAGGCCGGTAGAGGGCGAAAATGGGCTTTTTTAAAATTTAGCATTGAAAACAGCGAAATTATGAGGTTTTGAAAATAAGGCATTTTAGAATTAAGTTTTTGACTCTTTTAAAAAGTTCAAAAAGATAATAGGGTCCAGCGCGATTCGACGATCCGGACGACTGCCCGGGAAAGTTTTGTCCGGGAATGGCGCGCGAAAACCCGTTCTGGGGGTTCCGTGGGGACCCCAAAACACCGGTTTTCGGGTGAAAAGGTCCTTTTTTGGACTTTATTTCTGTCCGAAAAAAAGTAAAAATCGAGTATGGGCCTTTTCCAACGTCGACTTTCGTCGGAAAAAAGTAAAAGTAAAATTGAAATGAAAGCTCTTTTCCGCACTTCGACCCTTGGTTTTTCGACGGAAAAAGTAAAAGTAAAAATCGAAATAAGCTTACATACCGTAATTCAATGTTGGATTTTCGACGAAAAAAGTAAAAGTAAAAATCGAAAACCGCTCAAATACCTCGATTCATCATTGGTTTTACTTTGAAAAAAGTAAAAGTTAGAAGTCGGAAATGGCAGTTTTCGAGCAGTTCAAGGCCGGTAGAGGGCGAAAATGGGCTTTTTTAAAATTTAGCATTGAAAACAGCGAAATTATGAGGTTTTGAAAATAAGGCATTTTAGAATTAAGTTTTTGACTCTTTTAAAAAGTTCAAAAAGATAATAGGGTCCAGCGCGATTCGACGATCCGGACGACTGCCCGGGAAAGTTTTGTCCGGGAATGGCGCGCGAAAACCCGTTCTGGGGGTTCCGTGGGGACCCCAAAACACCGGTTTTCGGGTGAAAAGGTCCTTTTTTGGACTTTATTTCTGTCCGAAAAAAAGTAAAAATCGAGTATGGGCCTTTTCCAACGTCGACTTTCGTCGGAAAAAAGTAAAAGTAAAATTGAAATGAAAGCTCTTTTCCGCACTTCGACCCTTGGTTTTTCGACGGAAAAAGTAAAAGTAAAAATCGAAATAAGCTTACATACCGTAATTCAATGTTGGATTTTCGACGAAAAAAGTAAAAGTAAAAATCGAAAACCGCTCAAATACCTCGATTCATCATTGGTTTTACTTTGAAAAAAGTAAAAGTTAGAAGTCGGAAATGGCAGTTTTCGAGCAGTTCAAGGCCGGTAGAGGGCGAAAATGGGCTTTTTTAAAATTTAGCATTGAAAACAGCGAAATTATGAGGTTTGAAAATAAGGCATTTTAGAATTAAGTTTTTGACTCTTTTAAAAAGTTCAAAAAGATAATAGGGTCCAGCGCGATTCGACGATCCGGACGACTGCCCGGGAAAGTTTTGTCCGGGAATGGCGCGCGAAAACCCGTTCTGGGGGTCCCGTGGGGACCCCAAAACACCGGTTTTCGGGTGAAAAGGTCCTTTTTTGGACTTTATTTCTGTCCGAAAAAAAGTAAAAATCGAGTATGGGCCTTTTCCAACGTCGACTTTCGTCGGAAAAAAGTAAAAGTAAAATTGAAATGAAAGCTCTTTTCCGCACTTCGACCCTTGGTTTTTCGACGGAAAAAGTAAAAGTAAAAATCGAAATAAGCTTACATACCGTAATTCAATGTTGGATTTTCGACGAAAAAAGTAAAAGTAAAAATCGAAAACCGCTCAAATACCTCGATTCATCATTGGTTTTACTTTGAAAAAAGTAAAAGTTAGAAGTCGGAAATGGCAGTTTTCGAGCAGTTCAAGGCCGGTAGAGGGCGAAAATGGGCTTTTTTAAAATTTAGCATTGAAAACAGCGAAATTATGAGGTTTTGAAAATAAGGCATTTTAGAATTAAGTTTTTGACTCTTTTAAAAAGTTCAAAAAGATAATAGGGTCCAGCGCGATTCGACGATCCGGACGACTGCCCGGGAAAGTTTTGTCCGGGAATGGCGCGCGAAAACCCGTTCTGGGGGTCCCGTGGGGACCCCAAAACACCGGTTTTCGGGTGAAAAGGTCCTTTTTTGGACTTTATTTCTGTCCGAAAAAAAGTAAAAATCGAGTATGGGCCTTTTCCAACGTCGACTTTCGTCGGAAAAAAGTAAAAGTAAAATTGAAATGAAAGCTCTTTTCCGCACTTCGACCCTTGGTTTTTCGACGGAAAAAGTAAAAGTAAAAATCGAAATAAGCTTACATACCGTAATTCAATGTTGGATTTTCGACGAAAAAAGTAAAAGTAAAAATCGAAAACCGCTCAAATACCTCGATTCATCATTGGTTTTACTTTGAAAAAAGTAAAAGTTAGAAGTCGGAAATGGCAGTTTTCGAGCAGTTCAAGGCCGGTAGAGGGCGAAAATGGGCTTTTTTAAAATTTAGCATTGAAAACAGCGAAATTATGAGGTTTTGAAAATAAGGCATTTTAGAATTAAGTTTTTGACTCTTTTAAAAAGTTCAAAAAGATAATAGGGTCCAGCGCGATTCGACGATCCGGACGACTGCCCGGGAAAGTTTTGTCCGGGAATGGCGCGCGAAAACCCGTTCTGGGGGTTCCGTGGGGACCCCAAAACACCGGTTTTCGGGTGAAAAGGTCCTTTTTTGGACTTTATTTCTGTCCGAAAAAAAGTAAAAATCGAGTATGGGCCTTTTCCAACGTCGACTTTCGTCGGAAAAAAGTAAAAGTAAAATTGAAATGAAAGCTCTTTTCCGCACTTCGACCCTTGGTTTTTCGACGGAAAAAGTAAAAGTAAAAATCGAAATAAGCTTACATACCGTAATTCAATGTTGGATTTTCGACGAAAAAAGTAAAAGTAAAAATCGAAAACCGCTCAAATACCTCGATTCATCATTGGTTTTACTTTGAAAAAAGTAAAAGTTAGAAGTCGGAAATGGCAGTTTTCGAGCAGTTCAAGGCCGGTAGAGGGCGAAAATGGGCTTTTTTAAAATTTAGCATTGAAAACAGCGAAATTATGAGGTTTTGAAAATAAGGCATTTTAGAATTAAGTTTTTGACTCTTTTAAAAAGTTCAAAAAGATAATAGGGTCCAGCGCGATTCGACGATCCGGACGACTGCCCGGGAAAGTTTTGTCCGGGAATGGCGCGCGAAAACCCGTTCTGGGGGTCCCGTGGGGACCCCAAAACACCGGTTTTCGGGTGAAAAGGTCCTTTTTTGGACTTTATTTCTGTCCGAAAAAAAGTAAAAATCGAGTATGGGCCTTTTCCAACGTCGACTTTCGTCGGAAAAAAGTAAAAGTAAAATTGAAATGAAAGCTCTTTTCCGCACTTCGACCCTTGGTTTTTCGACGGAAAAAGTAAAAGTAAAAATCGAAATAAGCTTACATACCGTAATTCAATGTTGGATTTTCGACGAAAAAAGTAAAAGTAAAAATCGAAAACCGCTCAAATACCTCGATTCATCATTGGTTTTACTTTGAAAAAAGTAAAAGTTAGAAGTCGGAAATGGCAGTTTTCGAGCAGTTCAAGGCCGGTAGAGGGCGAAAATGGGCTTTTTTAAAATTTAGCATTGAAAACAGCGAAATTATGAGGTTTTGAAAATAAGGCATTTTAGAATTAAGTTTTTGACTCTTTTAAAAAGTTCAAAAAGATAATAGGGTCCAGCGCGATTCGACGATCCGGACGACTGCCCGGGAAAGTTTTGTCCGGGAATGGCGCGCGAAAACCCGTTCTGGGGGTCCCGTGGGGACCCCAAAACACCGGTTTTCGGGTGAAAAGGTCCTTTTTTGGACTTTATTTCTGTCCGAAAAAAAGTAAAAATCGAGTATGGGCCTTTTCCAACGTCGACTTTCGTCGGAAAAAAGTAAAAGTAAAATTGAAATGAAAGCTCTTTTCCGCACTTCGACCCTTGGTTTTTCGACGGAAAAAGTAAAAGTAAAAATCGAAATAAGCTTACATACCGTAATTCAATGTTGGATTTTCGACGAAAAAAGTAAAAGTAAAAATCGAAAACCGCTCAAATACCTCGATTCATCATTGGTTTTACTTTGAAAAAAGTAAAAGTTAGAAGTCGGAAATGGCAGTTTTCGAGCAGTTCAAGGCCGGTAGAGGGCGAAAATGGGCTTTTTTAAAATTTAGCATTGAAAACAGCGAAATTATGAGGTTTTGAAAATAAGGCATTTTAGAATTAAGTTTTTGACTCTTTTAAAAAGTTCAAAAAGATAATAGGGTCCAGCGCGATTCGACGATCCGGACGACTGCCCGGGAAAGTTTTGTCCGGGAATGGCGCGCGAAAACCCGTTCTGGGGGTTCCGTGGGGACCCCAAAACACCGGTTTTCGGGTGAAAAGGTCCTTTTTTGGACTTTATTTCTGTCCGAAAAAAAGTAAAAATCGAGTATGGGCCTTTTCCAACGTCGACTTTCGTCGGAAAAAAGTAAAAGTAAAATTGAAATGAAAGCTCTTTTCCGCACTTCGACCCTTGGTTTTTCGACGGAAAAAGTAAAAGTAAAAATCGAAATAAGCTTACATACCGTAATTCAATGTTGGATTTTCGACGAAAAAAGTAAAAGTAAAAATCGAAAACCGCTCAAATACCTCGATTCATCATTGGTTTTACTTTGAAAAAAGTAAAAGTTAGAAGTCGGAAATGGCAGTTTTCGAGCAGTTCAAGGCCGGTAGAGGGCGAAAATGGGCTTTTTTAAAATTTAGCATTGAAAACAGCGAAATTATGAGGTTTTGAAAATAAGGCATTTTAGAATTAAGTTTTTGACTCTTTTAAAAAGTTCAAAAAGATAATAGGGTCCAGCGCGATTCGACGATCCGGACGACTGCCCGGGAAAGTTTTGTCCGGGAATGGCGCGCGAAAACCCGTTCTGGGGGTTCCGTGGGGACCCCAAAACACCGGTTTTCGGGTGAAAAGGTCCTTTTTTGGACTTTATTTCTGTCCGAAAAAAAGTAAAA
>NW_028139678.1:0-51531 GCF_965202585.1 Thalia democratica
AACAATAAATAATGTCTGCTCAAACAAAATTACATATTTAAAAAATGTAATTATTATCTATTGAAATGATTACAGTTTGATAACTATGTTGAATAATTTTTTATTAACATTACAAAAAAAAATATTATAACTCGACTACTTTATTTTAAGTATTTAATTAAAGTAGCTTCAGTTACCAAAGGTCGAAACAAGTATAATATTTTTAAAATTAAGGTAATATCTAAATTATATATAAACTGTTTAATTTGAGCCGAAAAATTTAAAATAATAAAGTTTATAAAATTGTACTAAATTTATTTATATTGTAGCATTATTACATTTATTCAAAAACTTCAGACATAAAATTTTATAAATTATTTGTTAATACTTTAATTAAGTTTTATTGCATTTAATTATTAATTAAATTTATGTTTGATATACTACGCCTTTAAACTTTTTTGTAATACATAGTGATATTAAAATCTCAAAATTTTTGAAATATTTGTCTCAAAAAGAAATATCCAAGGATCAAAAAAAATAAAAAATAGCGCAAAATCTTGTCTTTAAATTTTAAGCAAAATTTTAAGTAGAAAAGTATTTACATTAGTTTTTAGTTTGAAGTTTAACTTATAATAAAGAAAGCAAATAATTTACAACTTAACTTATGTATTTAAATAAGTATTTATTTATGGCTATTTGTTATAAATAATTAACAAATTTATTGGGAAAAACTTTGACTCATATTAGGTTAAAAGATGTTTTTAAAAAAATTAAATATTTATCTTGAATAATAAAATATAAAAGTTTGTAAATATAAAAAACCATTTGTTTGCTACAAAAACATGCATTTTCATCAACATGAATATAATTGTCATAAAAAGTTTTCATTTCAATAGATTTATAATCGTAGTCATATTACATACTTATATAAACAAAGTTTTAAAGCTATTTATTAGTATGACTAAATACAACTTTTGTTTGCATTTTATAAATGATTATAAATATTATCAACTCACCTATTGGGCATTTAGAAAAAAAAGTTTAACGTTTATAGCAAGATCAAAAATTCAATAATTTCAAAAAATATTCAGCCATTTGTAATATACTTGTAAACCGAATCTTTTAGTAATTTTTCTAAACCTAATATAAAGTGATTTATTTGGTATTGTTTTATACTCATTTATAAAATGTAAATAAAAGTTATAATTTATCAAAGCATTAAAACAGTATATTACTGAACTTGGTTAAATTTTAGTGGTTTAACTAAATGTAAAAACCTATGAATGCAGGGTTGTCACTTGTTATTTCAAAAATGTTTCTAGGTTTTTCAAAACAAGCATTTCTGGGTTTTATTTTAGTTTAAAAGTTAAATTAAAAGTATGAAACTGTGTTAAATAGTATAAAAATATTGGAAATATACTGTAAAGTTACTTTAAATGTGTTTTTAATAAAAAATTTTTTGATGATGACAAAAAAAAATTTATCTAGAGAATAGATTTTTTGTGTCAAATCAAAATTTTACTAACTAGCATGTAAAAATTGTTGAAAATTCCAGATTTTTCCAGGTTTTATAGTGATTTTTGTTCAAAATTCCAGGTTTTTCCAGGTATTTTTCAAAATTTCTCAAATTTCAGGTTTTTTTTTGCCTAAATTGTCAAATTCCAGGTTTTTCCATGTTTCTAGGTAAAGTGGCAACCCTGTTAATGACTTAATTTAGTTAGTTAAAATTAGTAGACACCTTGAATCAAGTAAATAGTTACTTATAGACACAAAACTTAAGTTTTTTATTTTATTAAATTAAATAATATAGATTTTTACTAAACTAAAAAAAATTAACTATATAAAACAAATTTACTGGTAAGCATATACCTAAAGAAGTTACATAAAAATTTCTGTAGCACTTTTGGTTTAAATAAATTTAAATTTTAACTGGAAGAAAAAAAAGTTCTATTTTATAAAGTCTCATAGTAAAATATTTATTTGTTTATCGTGCAAATAGCAGTTTAATATTAAAATAATTTATTTAAACAAACATTCAAAACTTAGTTTTTTATTAGCTTGCAAAATTTAAATTATAAACACCCTAACTTAAAACTGAATCTGAGAATATCAAATAATACATATTTATAATTCCAAATGTACCAGCTAATAGAACTAAGTTTAAGTCTCAATTATAACCTCATATTAAATTATTTAAAAATATAAAGAATAATATATATTTATTGACATATGATATTTAAAACTATTAACTTAAGTTGATTTTTATTTAAACAATAATATCAGAAACAACATTTTGTTCTAAACCAGTAAGTATATTACAAAATATTAGTACCTTGATAATTATATAACACAATATTGAATAATAAAATACTTTATAAATGATAATAAAATGAATAATAAAGTAGTGATATAGTACATGACTAACAATTATACATATAACAAAATGCTTATACAGATTATGACTGATAATTAGATATAATTTTTGCTCTGTTATTGAAAAACATCATAGCTTATAATTATACTTAAAGATTTTATATGATTATTTTACAATAAGAAAAAGAAAATTTTAAGACTGATCGTTATATAAATATATAGCATAATGTATAAAAAAGTTTATGATTTATAGATAAAAGTATAATATTGAAATACTTTATTACTGGTACAATACATATAAAAATGTTATAAATTTAAAGTTATTTCTGATAAAATATAGTGAACAAAAAATTATTCCCAAGTAAATTGTAAAACAAATAAATCTAATTTCTTAAATTAAATCAACTTCATTGAGTTTAATATTGGCTTACATGAACAAATTTTGCTACCAATTGTAAACATTTTATTTAATTGTAATTAAGAAAGTAATTTATACACAACTTCTTTAAATTTTATACATACTTGAAGTTATTAACCTTTAACCAAAGAATAAGAAGCTAAAACTTTTCTAAAAAATAAATAAAATATACTTTTCAAACAAAGTTACTATTATTGACGTAAAAAAAGATATTAAAGTTACATTTAATAGTTATAAATATATTTATACGTTGTAAACTTTAACTTAAAAATCGAACACAAACTGATTGTAGAATTAAAAACTTTACACATTGTATTAGATAAAATAAATTAAAACAAATAGAAGTTTTCGTTTTTTTGTTTGAGCAGTCTATAGAATTAAAATATAAATTTTATAATATTTTATTATGTATAGCTTTTTGGTGTAAAAACTTAGCATTGTTTCAAATTTCTTACAATTCCACTCTCAAATGTACCTCCATCCATTGTTGATATGACCAATTATCTTAATTTTGCTCAATTGCTTTGGAGTATAGATTAGACAACGATGAGTTCTGTTGCAGTATAAAAAAGTTATTATAATTTTTTTTTTCAACTATAAAAAAATGTGTGGTTAAAATAAAACACCTTAAGCTATTAGGAAATAATTAAATCTTTCTCTTAAATTACTATTGTTTTGCATTAATAACAAAGCTAACAGTTGATTTGGAATTATGCAGGAAAGTCACTTTTTAAAATTTTATCTTACTTTTTTTAATTAAAGCCATAAGAGGAGTCTAATATTAACTTTTAATAAATGTTGCTTTTAAATAAAATCTACAACTATATACTTTAAGATACTTTTTAAAGAATTAAAACAAAAAAAAAATTATGATTTTATTAATTTTGTAAAAAGTTTTTGATATAAACGTATAAAGGAAAAGTTTTTCATTGCCCATTTTCTTGGAACTTGATTAATTTACATATAATCTATCTTCTCTTTCATTTTTAATCAATAAGTCTCAAACTTTTAGGAAATATACCTTGCAATAATCAGGGTTGCGACCTTTTTATGAGCAATTTCTTCTAGGTTTCTGAATATCTTTGTGGTTTTGAATGTACAAGTTTTTAGGTCTAGATATATTTTAATACTAAGCTTGAAGTAGAAAACTTTGTTAAGGGCATAGGGATGAGAGGGGGGTAATCAAGTTTTCACATTTTAGTATTATTTAATTAAGTTTTTACTATGCTTCAAGTTGCTTTTTATAGATGTAAGAAAACAAAAATAACTTTTGGGTTATAAATATATCCAAACATTAAATAAATTTATTTAAATATTTACATTGTTTCAAATATCATAGGGTGTCTACCTCCGAATGTTTAAATGTTCAGACAGAGTAACATCTATGGCTTGATATTATATCTCACAAATATACTTTCTTAGATTGTTCCGCAGCCAAGATTCCCAATACAATGATGAGTTTTCTATTATAATATAATGAATATTTATATTCTATTTTCAACAGAACCTTAGCAAAAACCAAAACTTGTTTGTAAAACAAAATTTTGAAGGCTACAAGGATTGATTAAATTGCTTTTTTTAAACTTAGTTTTACATTAATCACTAAGCTGTAAGTTGCTTCCAATGTTATTTTAATTTTAAAACAACTTTAATAAAAAAAATCAAACTTTGATAATTTTGGAACAAATAAATGAAGTTTTTCATTAAGAGCATAGCATTAAGAGCACTTTTTAAAATGTCATATCTTTACATTGATGTATTAGCTACTAGTCATTTTTATAACTTAAAGTAACTATTAAAATTTGAAGAGTTTAATAAGTTTTTTATGAAAAGGGGCATATTAAAATTGCAAAATTAAAACTAACAAACTAAAATCTACTTTCTCATACAGTAGTTGAACAACATTTTTAAATTTAACTAGTTTTATTACTTATTAAATTGGGGCGGGTAAAATATTTATAAGAAACTTTTAAACAAAGAGTCAAATGAGCACAAAAGGTTACTTTTGGAGAAGAGTTGAAAAAAAAAACAAATAAAAATTTACAAAAAATTATAGACTAAGGGTAAAAGTGATTATGAAAAAAAAAATCGATAACATAAAAAAAATTGACGAATTGTACGGGTTAGGAGTAACAGTGACAGTTAAAGAGGAAAAAAAAAATCTGGATTGTAGTTTGTACTTATAGCTTAAATATAAAAGCCAAAGTTATTTTTTGTACAAAAAAAAATATTTTAAATAGTAAAAAAATATTTTTTTTGAATGATAGATATTCTTTATCTAATAAATATCTAAATTTTACATAATCTTTTTTTAATCAAAGGTTTTGATTAAATTTTTTCAATTTCTGGGATTTACAAAATTTCAATTTTAAGGTATTTTTAAGTATGAGAAGTGTAAACACTCAAAAACTATGATCATTGTATTGTTTTAAAAAATCCCTGTTAATAAAGTGGTGTGGCCTGATGGCATGCCGGTCCAAATGACAACATTAAAAACTCTCTGAGTTGACGTTGCAGGTTTGAAACCCATGGCCAACACATACAAAAAAAAAAGAAACACATCATTAACTAGTAAACACTGCTTGAGCAACATTTTAAGTTTTTAATTAATGTTACTAGGAAAAAAGTGAGATAAGTACCCATATGTTTTAGTCAAACATGATAAAAACATGTTTGCTTTTATATCATCACAATTCAAAAACTTGTAGCCTGGTGGATTGGGATATTAATGAAAGATTTAAAAACTTGCAAGGTGTAAACTAAGTGGTCATCATTATTTTAAAAATAAACTACGTTTAGATTTAATTTATGTTAAGAAATAAGATTACAAACAATGTTTTTTTAAATATTACTTTCAATCAAAGCAATTGTTGGTAACAGGAATTCGAATGAAGCCTCTATTGTTATTAGAAATAACTTGAACTGTTGTTATGACCAAATTCAAAAAAGTGACTAAGTGACCAAACTAAAATATAAATGCAAAACGAAAATTAAGTAGCAGGTCCGAAAAGATGTATTTTGACTAATACTTCGTATAATAACTGTAATTATTAAAAAAATTGAAACGACATTATTTTGTTTTTAATCTTAAAAAGTTTTAAATGTGCTTTAACTAAAAATTAAATAATCCATTATTGGGATAAAAAAGTTTTTGTACAGTAAATGCTTAAATTTTGTTCAAAATCTAGGGAAGTGTTATAATTTTCAATCAGAAAGCATATTTTTGTACTTCTTTAATAATTTGTTCTTAGTAAATTAAAAATCAAGGTTGCTATTGTATTGTTTCTAATAGTTATTTTTTATTTAAACAACATTAGATAAAAGTTTTTTTTGTGAAAGCAATCTTAAACAAGTGTTTTTTTAATGTATATACTTAAAGACTTTTTAAAGATGTTAAAACTAACTAAAGAAGCTTACGATGTTATTTTGTATGATAGCGGTTACACAAACTTGAAATAAAAAAACTAAAAGGTTTTAATTAATTTAAAACAATGGTTCATAGCAACTAAAATTCTTAGTTTCAAAATTTATGTAAAAAATAATTAAAAATATAACTTTATTAGCAAATATGTTTAAAATTGGTTTATTTATTCAATGCATACATTTAAAAAAATCACAATAAATCTCAAAAATTTTTTTTTTACGAAAAGCAATAAAAATAACACAAAAATTTGTGACTAAAAAAGTTTAATATGCCTGTAATCTACTATTTGTAAAATTATTTTCTCGTTAAACAATAAAAGCTAAAAAATAAAAGTTTAGAATATTTTTATCGTTTTATAAAACTAAATAAATTAAAAAATTATAATTTTATATATTTCCAGCTATTTATACTGTTAACTTTAAATCTTAACTACTAGAATTATGCAGAAAACTATTAAACTCTTATAATAAAAAAAAATTTAATTGTGTTTGATGGACATACCTTTTTTTAATTTATAACTAAAAAAAAATCTTAACTTGTCGTCAATAATTTTTTTATACCTATATAAACGTTTAGGTCGCTATATATTTTGAGTTTAAATCAATATATTCATTGTACTTTACGAAAGTTTTAATACTGAGGCATTTTAGCACATGAGAAACAAAAAGAGTATTAGTAGCATCACATAATTCTTCAGACCATTCATCTTTATCAACATCATAACAAACAACTGATGAACGTAATTCTTGAAATATCTTAATTTTATTTCCGATTGACATAGCTCTACTTGTAAAATGTAATTGTAAGATGGCTTAAGAGCAACAAATTCCTTACAAACATTGTCAAATACTTCACAATTGTTATTACGATAACCAATAACAAACAATTTATCTTTTATAACAACTAAACTGTGATTAATTTGATTATTTATCATACTGGCATTCTAGACATTTATCACCGAATACATCATAAGATTCTACTGTGTTTAAATAATTTTTATCATTATCCTCTCCACCTGAAACAACAATATTTCCTTGAAAAACTACGGAAGCTGGTAAATCTCTTGATTCATTCATTCTAGAAACTTGTTTCAGGCTTTTGTCTTTTGTATTAAATCGCAAACAAGAATTCGTTACTATCACTTCATAATCATCATCATACCAATGTCCACCAACGATAAATATTTCATTCATAAATGCACAAGTACAAAAATGTTTACGTTCATCAACCATATTAGTTACTACAGTCCATTCATTAGTAGCAGGTGAATATTTTTCGACTAGTTTTATAAATTTATCAGAATTATCACAACCACCAAATATATAAAGTTCTCTTTTAAAACAAACAGCTTCAAAGTATGCTCTACATTCATTCATTGAAACAGGGCCTTCACCTTATTCATGTTACTTCCATCAATTAGTTCTATTTTACTTAATGTTTTATTTGATCTTTTGACATAATTTCCAACAAATTAACAAGTCAAAATTACTTTTGGTTACAATACCTCTTTGTGTAAAAAATGTTTGACTTGTTTTTAAAGCAGTTTTTGCTGCCAAATCTTCTTTTAATATGATGACACTTTTACAGTTATCAGTAATTGATGAAATTTTATCTATAATATATTTCAATGCATGCTCTGACAGCAAAGGAAGTCTGACTTTTAGTAACAATTGTTTTGCATATTTGCTACGTTCTTCAATGTTAAATTTCAACCAAGTAATTGCTACATTAAAGATTTCAACTTCTGAGTGAATATTCAACTCAGAACTTGCAAGTATTTTTTCAACAAGACTAAAGTCTAAGTGTAAAAAGTTTTGAGTTTCAATTACCATTGAAAAACAACGTTGAATATAAAGCAAGGATGACTCAGAAATAGTTGCTAGTTGTAACATTTAGCTAACTTATAAAATGCAACAACATTTTTAACTCTTAATTTGTCTTGAATGACTTTGCTTATCTTAATAATTTTATCTCTTTTTGTAGAATCTTATTCCATTCTAAAGCTAAAACTATGTTATTTTCTTCCATACTTGGTACATCTAAAACAAAATTAATAGGTATAAATATCATCTTTGTAAAATTGCTTAGAATAATTGATACATTTAAGACCTAGAAACATGGTTGCCACTCAAAAAGCTGAGAAGAATTTCCTGACTTTTTCTGACATTTTTCTGACTTTTACAAAAGTTTTCCTGACTTTTCTAAATCAAACTCTTAAATTAGACTTATTCTAAAATACATAATCTAACACTTAAAACTATATAAAACTTCCAATCTAACTTTAATACAGGTTAAAAACAATAGTTTTTTGCTGAATTCTATAATCAAACTTCCAGTACATCACTTAAACCATCTGTGTATGATTGATGTTTGTAATAACCAGCTCTATCAGCAAAATTCTCTTATTTTTACCTAATAAACACTGCTTGTCTGAAAAACGAAACAATTTTTAGCAAATCCTAGCATAAATGTATCTAGATAAACAAACGACATATAAGGAGCTTTTACAATTAAAACCTTGAATTAATAACGAACTTTCACAACTAAAATCTTAAAACAATAACAAGTTTTTACAGTGAAAACCTTAAAACAATAAAGAACACAATTTTTTAGAATTTCGTAGTATAAATGTATCTAAATGAACGAAACGACATATAAGGAACTTTTACAATTAAAACCTTAAATTAATAAGGAACTTTCACAACTCAAACCTTAAAACAATAACGAACTTTTACAGTTAAAACATAAAAACAATAAAGAAATTAATCAAATACTGTTTTTTTAAATTTTATGTACTAAAGTTTATTTTCTCTGTTTTTTTATTAGCACTTCAACCTCTTCATCTAATGAAATCATGGTTTCCTTCATCTGGTCTGAATTCCGCTTCATTTTGTTGGCAGTTAAAATCATTTTCCTCTTTTATTTTAAATCACTCTCATCTGCTGCCGCTACACTTGTTGAAGAGAATCTTTTCTCTAAATCAAGCCACAACTTGTGGGCTTCATTTCTTTCTTTTGGCACTCATTTATTTTTACCTCCAATTTTTTCTGCCTCTGATTCCTCCTCATCTTCCATTTCTTCACGCCTTTGTTCTTTTAAAAATGCTTAATATCTGATAAAAAAAATCTATTTTAAAAGTATACTTAAACGAATTTTAATTATAAAATATTATTCTAACACCAAAACACAACACTCTAAAATATACAACATACCTTGATCTTGCGGTGGCTAACGACATCTCCATATCTTTTGAGACGTTTACTTGATATGGTTTTAGTTTGTAAGCATACATGGAAGTCTTTAATTCTTCTTCTTGATATAATACTTTCTATTTTCATGTTATCTTCAAGCAGAGCTTTATGAATGCTAAATCCTCGTTCCACCTCCGCCTGTCCATTGTGCAAAACAAACAATGATTGCAGTAGTTTTCCGAGAGAAGATTTGGTACAAACTCCAATGTTTTAAAGTAAAACTGATCCAAACGATCTTGACTTCGCTTGAAACTTTTAAACTTTAATACATTAATTGGGCAATTTATCAAAGTTCTAAAATGATTCGATGCTTTCATCACCTTCAGTGTTGGAGCACATTTTTTGTTTCGTTAACGTGTGGACAATACTGACAAAACGCTTAACCAGAACTGTGACTCCTAATTTGTCTAGGTTATGAGGATTTAGGCATGACATATCTTTAATAAATGTAGTTCCAATAGCAATTCTGCTTCGGAGACTTTCAACGGCTTTTATAATAAATACTCTACATTCTTATTAAAATTTAAGATCTTTTGTTCCTCAATTAGGTCTTTTTTCCTTAAATTTGAAAGTAAATTGTTGCTGCACAACCAAGATCAAGGGCAGGTTTCAGGAAAGCTTGATCATTTAATTCAATCTTGAATAACTTGGGAAGGCTGAGGTTCGAAACTACCCGTCTTTCATAAAGATACATAGCAGTTTAATTACCAAGCACGAAATGTCCTCATCCATAAAAAGCAACAACAGGCTGGGTACTCTGGTATAGAGTTAAAAAAGGTAGCATGAGAGATGCTAAAATAACTAAAGAAATGCATCTTTACTAAGACAAGATAATCACCAACTGCATCCCTTACGACTCAGTAACATCTGCTGTCAGGACATTTACTCTTTGGACCTAACTGCCAAACTTGAAAAAAATTTTTTAATGTTTGGCCAAATTTCGGATTGCACGATCAGCCACTATTTTATCGTCAAGCCAACGAGTTTTACAAAACGAAAACGGAAAAAGTTTGTTACCGGTTATTGACTTGTGTCCGTTCTCCATCCTCCAGCTTTTTTAAAAAGTTTATAAAGACTTTTAAAAATGTCATCCAGCTTCCAGTTGGTAGTGTCAGCTCCAAGCTCAAAAGCTCTATGAGCAATGTGGAGACTGCGGCTACCAACTTTTATAAGCTCACTCAGGTCCTTTTCTTTCCTATAATCCCTTATTTTTCTATACATGGACCCAATTTGAATTTGGTCCGTCCATACTTATCTGGGCCAGTTTTGATTCATCTTAAGGCTGTAAAGCTGAAAGAAGGCTTTCTTTGAGGTACTCAGGGGTGGTATGACCCAAAAACTTTGTAGTTAAGTATTGTGAAACCACTCTGTTGTTAAACATGTATCGAACCACAATATCCATTTGGGTCTTATTGATAATGTCATTGTAGCTTTCATCAAAAGATACACTGTACCACCTGGATTTTTTATTGCTTCCAGCAAGATGTTTTCAAAAATATGGTCCGAGGCCAAAATTTATCATGTATGACTGTGCTATTGCACTGACAGGAAAATCTTTTGTTCAGCTCTGCCAGTTTGTTACACGAACTGCCTGAGTAATTGTGCTTGACAGTGTGTAATAATAATAATAATAAGGCCCGCTATCAGCCGAGATCGGCTATGCGTGTTGTGCACAGAGAAGAAAAAAAAAAAATAAAAATAAAAAAATTACATGTTTAAAAAAAAAAAACAATTAAATTCATTCTGCTTCTTATTTCTTCATCTTCTTTTCGTTTTTCTAAAATATTCCTTTTCTCTCTCTTGCAGTCTTTTGTGTATAGTTGATCTCCATTTGGCACGGTCATTTGCAAGCAACTCCCAATCATCAGTTTAATGTTCAAGCTTTTTAGGTCGCGCTTGCATACATCCTTAAAACGTAATTTTTGGATGTCCTCGGTTCGTTTGCCATCGACCAACTCGCCATACAATAGAAACTTTGGGATCCGCTCAGTATTCATTCTCAGATATGACCGAGCCAGCGAAGCTGCGCTGACTGAGGGTAAAGTACATAGTGGTAAGACCAGTACGTCTCAATACTTCCTCATTGGTGATCTTTTGCTGCCATGTAATTCCAAGGATGCGACGAAGGCATCGTAGTGGAAGGTATTGATTTCTTTTCCTGTACGCTAGGTAACGTCCATGTCTCGCTACCGTGAAGCAGAGTACTGCAGACACAGGAACGGTAAACGTTAGCCTTTGTTCGAATACTTAGCTTTTGGTTATTCCAAACTCTTGCAGTCAAGCGAGCGAAAGTGCCTAATGCTTTGCCAATGCGACTATTTATTTCTTTGGTCAAATGATGTGTTTGACGCAACATTGAGCCAAGGTATACAAAGTTTATCTACATTCTCGATATCCTTACAATTGATCTTGATTGATGGTAAATATTTGTTCCTTGACTTAGAATTTTAGTCTTCTTAAGGCTTATAGTAAGGCCGAAATCCGAGCATGCCGAAGAAAACTGATTTAGCAGTGTATGCAGGTCTTGGGTAGAGTGAGCCACGAGCGCAGCACCGTCAGCAAATAAAAGATCACGTATGGTTACTTTCTTCAGATTTCGCTTAGCTCTTATATTTGAAGGGTTAAAAAGGTGACAGTGTGTAATACCCATAAAATTTCAGCGGTTGTGGTTTGTGACTTACTTACCGAACCTATTGATGGGCTTACACCACTGCTCTCACAACTTGTACTTTGCCGCTGCTCTCACCACTTACCCCACTGGAGCTTGATCCAGCATTGTAGAAAGAATTGGATTCGATGAGCTCCTGGTCTTTTATTTCTATATCCAGCTCCATTCATATGTACAGTGAGTGCTTTTCTTCCCATATTTGACAGTGACAAGAGTACATGAACACCACTTGCATTTAAAATTCTTTTTATCATCATCATCTTTAATGAGCCATTCAGAAAAATCTTTTTCAGAAAGCAAGAATTCTGAAATATGTAAACTTTGGCATAATACAAATATAAAAAACAATTAAATACTGATCTGAAAAAAATAACAATGGTTAGTCTGAGTTAAAAAAACCCAATAATAAAGTATTAGTTTTCTGTACAAATAATTCTAATCTAACATCTTAATAAAAAAAATAAATTTCCTCTCTATCAGTAATATGCTATTTATTAAACTAAAAAAGTAAAACTTTAGCCAGATTTAGCATATAAGTTGTAAAATAAATCTAGTAATAAAAATTTAGCGCATAAGTTAAAAATATCTAGTAATAAAACGTATTTACTTAAAACATGTTTTACTTATATAAATTGTTAACTTAGTTTAATAAAATACTACCTAAACTATTTAATATAAAATCCTTAAATAAAAAATAAAAAAGAATATACTTAAGTGACTGTAAAAAAAGACATAAAAAAGTAAACTATATATCTGTTGTATAAAATATTTCCTCTTATCATTTAGTATAAAATTTGTAAGAAATAAATATACTCTTATTTACTTTAAAAACTTGAGTTACTCTACAAAAAATACAAATAATAAGTAAAATTTAATCTTGGCATATTATACCTCTCTTATAACTTATTTAAAAATTTAAACGAATTTGAAAAAATTACAAAGAGGTAAAGTATACACATTAACATGTTACATAAAATATTAAACTAACTGCTTAGTTATAAAGAACTCAATTATTTAAACAAAAAACACTTTGATTCTAAAATCATGCTAGATAAACTTTTGTGTATATATCACAGTTTCACTATGGAAGTGTCCTTGCTACAGATCATAAATACTAAAAAGCTTACAAAATCTGCTTGTTCAAGTAGGGTACTTGTTTAATATGTTAATAAAAATTTTTTTGCAGTATTATAAAGGATATTTTACTAATTTATTCCAGCTGAAGCATTGGAAATAAAACTAAATATTTTTGTAATTTTTTAGGAAAATTTTGGAATTTTTTTTTCTGACTTTAAGGACTTTTAATTAACTTTTCACCACTTAAAGGCTTTGGAAAACAAGGAATTTCGTAAATTTAAACTGACAAAATCTGACTTTTTTTTTTATTTTATCAAATTTCCTGACTTTTCCTGACTTTTTTCAAAACCCCCCATTTTTTCCTGAATTTTTCCTGACTTTTGTAATTTTTTCAAATTTTTCCTGACTTTTCCTGACCGAGTGGCAACACTGTAGAAAACTGCATTTTAACAAAAATATTAACGAATTATTATATCATGCAGTTATTTATTGAAATGCAATATTTTTTAATTGTTGTTAATAGTTTTTAAAATTATAAAATTCCTTTTTTAAACTGATTATTGTAAGACAGATGTTTTTAATTGTTGTTAATTAATAATATACAAATTATACTGTTCCTTTTTTTAATTAAACATTGTAATATAGAGTTAGTTTTCTAATTAATTACTGATAGAAAGTATGGTTTGGCAATGTTCATAAAAATTTAATTGAAATTACGAACCGTAAAAAGGAAATAAAAAATGTAAATCTGTTTCTCTACAAAAAAATTTTAAATCTCAAATTTGATATTTTTAGGTTTAAAATCAAACTAAGAAAAAATTCATTATTTTATAATAAATATAAATCATCAAATTTTTAAAATTTGATTAAAAATTATTTATTTTTGTTTTCGAAAGAAAGTTTTTTTATTATACTTAGTTTTTATAACTATATACAATTTTCGTGAAATTAGTTAGTTGCAAAATAAAACATAACTTTCTTTTAATCGTTCTAAATACTGCATTTAATTAAAGGTTTTTTTTACTAGGCTGTGTTAACTTTATTTTTATTAACTTTCTAGGTCATTTTTACACATTTGTAATCTTTAATTGAATGTATAAAGAGGCAGGAATCTTTTTATTTATTTAATTTATTTATATAACTTTTGCTTTGTACTATTTTTTTAATTTACTCATCTTTTTAAATATGAAAAGAAAAAGTTTTTTTTAAATCCTAAGATAAAGCAAAGTTAAAAAAAAACAAAAACAAAAAACTATTTGGTTAAAAATTAATCATCCTAAATTTTAACAGTTATTTTTATATTATTTTTGTGTATTTTGTTCGGCCCAAGGGCCTGTTGCTCAAAGAACCTTTCGGTTATCGAGTCGCACACCAGGATACAGTTTAGCGTCATGTCAATTACCAAAGATAATTACTTCAAACTATAATTCTACAAAAAATAAAATATTATTTTTTTAGATGAAATTCTAAAAATTTCATTTACTTTTCTGTTTATAATTTTTTTTTCTGTCTTTACAGCAGGGTTTTATAAATTAATAGATATTTCCTAAAAACTTGAATTCAAATAATTAAAAATAAAGTAAATAAACTGTTTTTTAAAGAGTCTTTTTAAGTATATAAATAGTTTTACAGTAAAAGTATTTAATTTCAGATGAATATATTAAGTTTAAATTATTATATAATTTTTGTTAAAAATATTTTTTTTCAAAGTACTTATTAAGTTTTGTCATAAACTTTTTATTTTTAAAGCAGGGTTTTATAAAATAAAAAAATGTTTGCTAAAAATTTGAATTCAAATTTTTAAAAATAAATGAAATAAACACTATTTTTAAAGACATTTTTAAATTTTTTGAACAGTTTTACAGTAAAAGTATTGAAGTTAAGATTGGTATGTTAAATACGTTTAAAGAAAAAAACTATTTATAATGAATTTAATTGATAGTTATAAATATTTAAAATTACTTATTATTTTACTTTAAACCTTTTATAAAAGAGTCAATGCTAATATTAAAAAATAACAGTCAGCCCCCATATGCTTTTAATAATATGCTTATAATTGTATAAGTTCAAGTTTTTATTTAGTTTACAGTTATCGAGTTTTATTAAAAATTTTTATACGTCTAACAAATAAAACTAAGTCTTTTTTTTCGTTATTTATAAACTAATATAAGCATTTAATTGTTATGTTAATTTAAACATGAATCTACAAAAAAAACTAAATTTAATTGATCAACAACAAAAAGGTTGTTCAACCCTTTACCTGTATTACTTATTATTTTACCTTAAACCTTTTATAAAAGAGTCAATGCTAATATTAAAAAATAACAGTCAGCCCCATATGCTTTTAATACCTTAAGTTTAACTTATAATTGTATAAGTTCAAATTTTTAAGTAGTTTACAGTTTTCAAATTTTATTAAAAACTTTACACGTCTAACAAATAAAATTAAGTATTTTTTGTTATTATAAACTAATATAAAGCATTTAATTGTTATGTTAATTTAAATATGAATGTTTAACCCTTTACCTGTATTGATAAATGTATTGTAAGCTCGTATACTTTTATCATCTAATTGTTTTTGTATAAAATTCCATGCATTTGTTTTTAAAACAATCAACTACTGAATTTCTAGAAGTTAGACCAAAACTTGTTGGTTTTTCATTGTTATGCTTATGTTTTATTCTGTTACCATCAATGAGCTCCATCTTACTTTCATCTGACATGACTTGATGATATTTTAGTTAACTTGTTATATATAAATCTTAAAAAAAGTACATATATTTTGGCTAACATTAATAGTTAGTTTGTTCCTATTGGAATTCGAAGCAACAAATGCTTTTAACTGTATAGATTAGCTTAAAGAATACTTTGGTTCTGTATCAAAAGTATTTATTAAAAATAATGTTTAATTATTTTTGTAGAACATTCAATTTTTACTTTCACTATATTTAAAAATATTACAAACATAACTTGTTGTGTTTTTATTTTTTTAGAAATACTAAACTTAAGTAAACTTTTTTTAAAGCTTTCAAAGTTTAGTTTTTTACTTTAATTTTAAACTTTAGTTAAACAATTTTTTAAACTAAGTTTTCAGTTTTTTATAGCAATTTAAAATATTTGTGCCAAATACTATGGCTAAAATATTGCTTAGCATTTTTCACCAAATAAATAATATTGTATGTCTGATGAAATCATTGTTTTTGCCCTTAAAAAAACTTAAAAGTTTAGTAGTTAAGTTTAAAATAGTAAAAAAAAAATTAAAACTATACAACTTTTAAGTTTTTTTTAATTTAAATACACAGTAAACTTAAATATTAATAATACTTATATATTTTATAACAAAAATAAATCTTTTAAAATAACTTTTTAATAAAATTTCAGTATAAAACTAATAATAGGTTTTAAAAGATAACCCTTCAGTATATACTTTTGCTCTAGAGGGTTAATTTATTTGTAATAATACTGATTAAAAACATTGCTGAAATTGTAAATCGGTTGAGATAAAAAAAGAAAAAGTTTTAGATACATTATATAACCATGTTATCTTTTTATATATTAAAAAGATATATTTACTTATTCAGTTATTTTAATTGACTACTTTAATCTTGTAACAAAAAACTATTTACTAGAATGCCTTTTTGTTTTGTTCACGCTAATCTTCAGATTTAGTTAAACAGCTTAGTATAAACTTAGTTCATTGTACTTTTTTTATTCAAGTAAAATATACAAAAGTACTTTTAAGAATTTTGAAGAACTTGACACAGATTTAAAAAAAATATTGCCATTTAAAAATAAATAAAAATACTGTTCTTTAAAAATATGTATTTAAAATCTACAGCATTTTGAAACTAGATCAACTAAATCTCATTCTAAATCCAAAATAACTTTCCTGATATTTAAAAAAACTTAAATCTGAAAAAGTATTTAAAAAAAAAAACAAAACTTACCTAGGTCATTCTGAGTTTACTGTCTAGTTAAGATTAACAGTTGTTAACAATTGTACGTTATTTGTGGCCATACATAACATGTCATTACTGACGGATCTTTGAAAAGGAGGCGGTAGTAAGTCGGAACTATATAGTTGATCTAAACAAATGTTTATTACTTCATTAAGTGGAACGTTCTTAAACAAACTTTTTATGTCAAATGAAACCATAAAATTGTTTGGTTGGAAAATATTAAAGCTTTTAAGGTTTTCTAAAAAACTGAAAGAATCAGGTACTGTGTGATTTGAGAATTTATTTATAACTGGTTCTAATAGGGAAATTAAATAGGTTGATAAATTTGACTGTGGTGATTTAGCCATAGAAAAAATGGGTCTAAGTGGATTTTTTTTTTAGTGTGTTTTTGGAAGTCCATACTTTTTTTTTTTATTACAAAAGTATTTTAAACATATTTCAAATTAAACAAACAAGGTTGCCGGTGTTTTTAGAATTTTTTTAAGGTTTTCTGTTATTCTTTCAGGTATGTTAAAGTACATGTTTTTGGGTCTATTTTCTATTTAAATTGAAAACTGGGTAAGTAAAATACAACATAGAAAAGATCAGTAAAGCTATATTAAATGTATTTTTTGATTACAAAACCTGATAATAAAATGTTAGAATTTTAGCATTTAATAAACTTTATTATCTAACAACTTTTATTTTTTTAATTCAGGGTTTTAGTGAGTTATGTTAAAAATTAATGCATTTTAAAAACTATTTTATAACCATACAGTTTCCAGGTTTTTTGGCAATCCTGTATATAATACCAAGCAAGAACTAGTTATGTTTTTTAAATGAGCAGTAAACCTTGTGTTAAGAAGATATATTTTTATTAGAAAACAGTCAATATTTTAAATTAAACATTTATTAGAAACAAATATTCTAAATTATTGTCAACTAGTGTTAACAAACTTAAAACAAAAAAAAAAGACTGTAATTTTGTTTCACTTTGTATATTTACGAAAGTAATATATTAAACTATTTGTGACATTATATAATTTTTTATATAGAAAAGCTATTATAAATCTCAAAATGTTTACTACAACTATTAAGAGTGCATTTAAAAGACATTTTTATATAGTTTTATTTTATACTTGGTATAATATTGTAGAGGTCCAAAATTGAATGCTTCAAATTGAAACCAAGTTGTCATTAAAACCCAAAATGTCAAATTTGTAGAAAGTGTCTCTTTCAGAAAAACATTTTCACATGAAGGGAAGTTTTAGAAAAAAAACTCTTTTAATCAAAAAGTTTTTTTTTGCACATAAGGTCATAAATGCAAGAAGATGTTTTAATGAAGTGAAATAACTATGTTTATATTGACAAAAGAAATACTTTTGAATTGAAAATTAAACACCTAAAACAATTAAAAAACTTAACTAGCCTATTTTGCGTTGAAAATTGCATAGAAAGTGTCGTTTTATTTTTTATATATAGTAATATAACACCTATACTCATAATTTATAAAATTTTGAAAATCATTAAGCCAAAAATAATTCTCATAAAAATAGTTCATATAACTCATGAACCATATTGTAGTTCCTTAAAACTGTGTAAAAAACAGTAAATTTTAACTTGTAAACCAGGAACAAAAAATTGAATGTTTATGTAATTAAAGATATTTTATATGTAAACTAATATTTGTCATAGTTTCCATATTTGACATAATTTGTCATATTTTTCTTACTCAAAAACAAACTAAAAAACTGAGTTACAGGGTTGCCAAATAATTGTTTCTAAATTTTATTTTGTTATTTAAAAAAACTATATTTCTTTTGTCTATTTTTGGTATAAAATTAACCTTTTAATTAAACTTAGTTTAAAGCACAGCTGGGAAAAAAACAGGATTATTTAGAAAAAACTAGACTTTTTTTTAAAAAAGTAAAAAAAATAATTATTATGATTTTGAGTAGATTATTAAATTCTGAATTGATTTTTGTACTAAAACTTAGTTTATGTAGCCAAGTATTTTTTGAACTAGTTCTGTAAGTAAAATAAAATTGTAGCAGTTACACCACAATTCAAGTTCAGACAACTCCATGGTTGCCAAAATCCTGGAATCAAATTAGGCAAAAAATACCTTGATTTAGAAAAAAAAATGGAACTATGAACATAACCAACTAAAATACCTGTAGTTTTAAGCTATTTTGTTTCTTAAGTAACAAAGTTTTTTGATAAATACAAAATATCTATAAAATACATAAAATTTTGAACAATTTATTTTTTTTTAATTAAAATTTGAAAATTAGTAGCTTTGCAGTAGTTTTTTTAAAACTTTTATACTTTTTATGACAGTTTTTTTTTGTATAAGTTACCAGGGTTGTCATTTTTTAAGTCAATAAGTATCTTATGTGACCAAAACTGCTGTAAGTTACATTACACTATCTTTAGTTTATTTTATTTTTTAAGTTTTTACAACAAATTTTAAATTAGACAAAAAGGGTTGCCACTGTTTTTTTAGAAAATTTATTTTAGTTTTTCTTGTAATTCTTTCAGGTTTTTTAAATAAATGTTTCACGGTCTATTTTTAGTTTAAATTTAACATAAGGTTAAAAACTGTATTAAATAATAAAACAACATTAAAAAAGATACATTAAAGCTAAATAAAAATGTTTTTTTATTTAAAGCACTTAATAAAAAAAAGTTATTTTTAAATTATAGAATTTTAGAGTTCAACAATTTTTATTATTGATAATGTTTTTTTTTGAAATTTGAGGTTTTTAGTGAGCTCCATTCAAAATTAATGAGTTTTTTTAATTTTTTCGTGTTTTCCAATTTCTGTTTTTTTTTGCAATCCTGTATATACAACCAAGCAAGAAGTCAAATTTTTTTTTAATGGGCATCATTCCTTGAGTTGTAAGTATATTTGTTCAAAAACAGTCAACATTTCAAATATAATATTATATTTAATAAAAAAATTGATTCAATATTAGTTGGCTACGAGTGTTAACAAACATTAACAATTTTTAAAATTGATTGTACTTTTGTTACACTTTTTATAAATGAAAAACTAGTATATCTAGCTATTGGTGACATTGTAAGATTTTTTATAAAGAAAAGTTATAAGAAACTATTCAATGCATACTACAACTATTAAAAATTCATTTTGAAGGATTCCTTTTTACAGTTTTATATTTTGTTAGTATAATAGTGTAGAGGTCTTAAATTGCCTGTTTTAAGAGTGAAGCCAGATTGTCATTAAAATCCAAAATGTCAAATATGTAGAAAGTGTCATTTTCATAAAAATATTTTCACATGAAGAGAAGTTTTTCGAAAAAAAGACTTTTTTAAACAAAAGGTTTATTTTGCACGAGCGATTACATTTGCATGAAAAAAAATTTAATGAAGTAAAACTAGCTTTGTTTTTATTGACAAAAGAAATACTTTAAAATTAAAAAATAAAACAACTAAAATAATTAAAAAAATTAACTAACCAACTTTTGCGTGAAACTTGTTTTATTTTTTTATTGAAAAATATTATACCTATAATCATAGTTTTCAATTTTTTTAAATTATCAAGGCAAGATTTTATCTAATTAAATGAGTTTATATAACTAATTAGCTATATAGTAGTTTTTTAAGAAATTTTCTTAATAAGATAGTAAGTTTTAACTATTAAATCAAGGAAAACAGAATTAAATGTTGATGTAATAAAAAGATACTTGATATATAAACTAATATTTGTCATATTGCCATATTTGTATAACAGTTTTAAAATATAATTTAAAGCTACTAGTTTTTTAAATTTAACTAAAAGGAATTAAATGGTTCAAAATATTATGTTTTTGATAGATATTTTGAATTTAATCAAACTTTTGTGACTTGAGATATAAAAGTAGCTCAAACTCCAGGTATATTAGTTGGTTTTGTTCATAGTTTCAAATTTTTTTCTTAATCCAGGTATTTTTTAGTTAAATTAATTGCAGGATGTTGGCAACCATGGAGCTGTCTGAACTTTGAACTGTAGTGTAACTGCTATATTAATATTTATTTATAGTACTAGTTCAAAGAGTACTAGGCTACAAAACCTAAATTTTAGTATAAAAGTAAATTCAGAATTTAATAAGTTGGACAAAAGCAAACAAACTAATTCTTTACTTTTTGATTAATAAAATTAGCATATTTCTAAATATTCCTGACTTTTTTCTATCTTTGCTTTAAATTAAGTACAATTAAAGTTACCAGGTTGTCAGTATTTAAGTCAAAAATTATTATTATGAGACCTAAACTGCCGTCAGTGACCTTACAGTACTTTTTTTATTATTCTTAAAACAGTTTTTTTATTCTAAGTTTCGTACCAAAATTAATTAAGAATTAAATGATCTATTCTAAATCAAAAAAACTAATTAAATCACATTAAATTTTCATGCATATGTACTAAAAAAGCCAGACTTTTTTTCAGCTATTCTTTAAACTAAATATAATTAAAGGTACCAGGGTTGTCACTCTTTAAAGTCAATAAATGTCTAATACGACCAAAATTGCCATAAGTGACCTTATACTTTTGTTTTTAATTCCTAATATAGTTTTTTAACACTCTTTATTTTAAACAAACGGGGTTGCCACTGGTTTTTAAAAAAGCTCTTTTAGATTTCTGTAGTTCTTTCTGTTTTTTTTTTTTTAAATACATCATTTCGGGTCTGTTTTTAGTCTAAATTTGATTTCAAGGTTTAAAAATGTATTTAGTAGTAAAACAACATTGAAAAAATACAGTGTAGTTTCAGTAAATGTGTTCTCTGCTTATAAACTTAAAATAAAAATAAAGCTTTTTAAATTATAGAATTTTAGTATTTAATAAGTTTTATTATTACAAAATGTTTTTTTTTATTCAGGTTTTTTTGTGATCTTTGTTCAAAATTAATAGATTTTCAAACATTTTTCGTGATTTAAAATTTCCAGTTTTTTTTGGCAATCCGGTAAAAAAAAACCAATCAAGAATCATTTTTTTACTTCTAATGAGCAATATTCCTTGTATTAAAAAGTTATACTTTTGTTAAAAAACACTCAATACTTCAAATATAAATTGTTAAACTAAAAAAAAATTGATGATTCAAAATTAATATAAAACTAGTGTTAACAAAGTTATCAATAAAAAAATATTTTTATTACACTTTGTATATTTCAAAAACTAACATATTAAGCAATTTGTTCAGTTGTATGAATTTTAAGAGAGAAAAATTAAAATAAACTAAACAAAACTTTTAAGAGATTTCTTAAACTTTAAGGATATATTTTTGTAGTTTTTATGTTTTACTTGGTGTTTGAGTATTAAGGTTATAAATTGAGTATTTTATGAGTGAAGCCCAATTGTCATAAAACAAAAAATGTCAAATATGTAAAAAGTGTCTCTTTCAGAAAAACATTTTACATTAAGGGAAGTTTTTTAAGAAAGACTCTTTTTAACAAATGTTTTATTTTGCACGAGGGTTTATATTTTCAAGAAGAAAATTTAATTAAGTAAAACTAAATATGTTTTTATTGACAAATGAATTATTTTTAATAAAAAAAAAAACAAGAAAAATAATTTTGGAAATCAACTGCAAGACTTTTGAGTGAAACTTTCCAACAAAGCTTCGTTTATTATTTTTTTAAATACTAATATTATACCTATACTAGTGAGTTTTTGAATTTCTAGATTATCAAGGCAAGAGTATGTCTAATAACGATATTTTATATAACTAATGACTAATGAGCCATATTTAAGTTCTTCAAAAAATTGTCTCAATCAATAAGTAAATTTTAACTGTTCTACCAGAAACAAATCAATTAATTGTTGATGTTATAAAAGATATTTGATATTGTAACATATATTTGTCAGAATTGCCATATTTGCCAAATTTTACACAGTTTGTAATAGTTTTCCTCAATTAATAACAAACTTAAAAAAATGAGTTACAAGGTTGCATATATATTTTTTTGTATTTTTAACCAAGATTCAAAGTTTTATATTTTATTGTTTAAAAAAGTAGTTTTTGGACTATTTTTAGTTTAAAATTAAACTTTTACAAAAAAAGAAACTGTCAAAAATAGTAAACAATATTAAAAAACTACTGTCAAGCTAGTAATTTTCAAATTTAACTAAAACAAATTAAATGGTTCAAAAGTGTTAATATTTTAAATGAAGTTGAATGATTCAATCAAAATTTTGTCACTTTGAATTTAAAAAAAATAAAACAATTTAATAAAACAACGAAACAGTATAATCAAAATCTTTATGTTTACAAAAGTTAAGTTTTCATAACAAAATACAAATAGCCTTAAGTTTAATTATATCCGAAATGTGAAAACAATTTTTAACAATTTTAAATATTTTAAATTATAATTACTCGCACAATCAAGTTTATTTACTAAGTGTTTAGCAATAGCACATCTTTTTAAAGCATTTATTACTCTAATAGATTTAGCTTTCTTACTACACTTACAAAATTCATCGATACTTTTTGGAATATGTTCCTTTATTCTTTTGCCTATTTGTCTTGATGTCATCCCGACATATAAAACTATTTTAAAACTTCAGGTATTTTGGTTAGTATTGTTTAAAGTTCTAATTTTTTTAAATGTATAGAACTAAATTTAACCAAAACTTCGATACTGCTAAGTTTTTTTTTTCTAAGAATTTTTATATACTAGTTTAAATATTTTTAAAAATGTACTAACATTGTACAATTATTTAATTTAAAACTAACTTCAATTTGTTGAAAATTTTGAATCTAGCATTTAGGAAACAAATTGAGAATTATCATACCAGCGAAGCATCAAGTAAACAGACTGATCAAGTTAAGATGACCAGTAGATACAGCTCTTAACGGGTTCATTTTGGATTTGTAAATAAAATATTTTTTTTCGCTTTTTTTTTTTCAAACAAAGTAATAATCAACAAAGAAAAATATACTTTAGTAGTAGTTATCTAGTAACATATGTAAAGTTGAAATATGATTGTGCAATTAACATCAAACATAGGGTTAGGTAACGTTTTTTCTTAAAAAATGATTTATAAAACAAAAATGTCCAATTGAAATATAAAGAGTATAATTATTATAAGTTTTGCGGAAGTTTTGTTTTTTACAAATAAGCTAAGATAAATAAACTAAGCGCAGCAATTTATACAATCTCCTTTAAAACGATTAAAGTTATTTACGTGTCTCTACCACTAGCAATGTATAACAAATATAGTCGCACAGAAGTTATTTTTATAATTTAGTGTCAGTAGGTTTTTATCAGCTTGATGACCAATGCTTTAAAGTACAATTTAAAATAGAAAATGCCTGCTTTAACTACTTTTTGGTTAAAATTATTAAGCACTTTTATAAAATTATGTTTTTTATTGTTTTAGTTATGATTAATCATTTTGAAATTATTTTTAATGAAGAACACTTTTTTTTTTAATTTAAGAAGTTTAATGTTATCAGGAAAACTAAATAATTAAAATTTTTATATGTCATAAACAACAAAAACAATTTACTTACAAATGCACAAACAGCAGATAAAGTTATTTGTTTATTTTATGTGCTGTAATTACTGTGTAGAAGTTATATAAGCGAAACAAAACTAAAGCAAAAATAATTTCAATAAGAATATCTTCAAAAAGAATTAGTAAAAAAATACACAACATATGCACATATGTTTTATTAAAATATATAAAGTTTTGATGAGTTTTTTAATGTAAAGTTTTTACAGTATTTTTGCATGTCTTTTTTTTATAAATTACACAATTTCTTAAAAAATTTATATTTTGTTAGGTTTTTAAAACTACGTTGTTTATTTGTTTTGTTGCTTTGTGTCTATGTATTTTAATATTTTGCTTACATTGAAAAATGTAAAATAAGCCTGAACTGAAACTAGTTTCAAAAAACCTTTCTGTATTTTGATTATCAGCCACATGTAAATTATTTTTCGTCTACTTAACTTCCTTTTAAAATAGAACTTTTTAAGGGTTAAAAATATATTTTGCCTGGTAATGAGTTTAAAAATGTTATCAAAAATTAGTTTAACATACATATGGTAACCATTTTAATTTATAAATTACCTGAAAAATATCAATAATTAATAAACATCTTATTTGACTTATTGTGGGGTTATTATTTACTACACGTTGTTTTTAACCACATTTGAAAGGTAGTAAACAACAGTACATTTATGTACACTTGATTTTTATTATGTAGATATCGGTGTTAAGTTGCTTGAAATAGTTTGTATGGTAACTTTAAGTAAGGAGTATTGTTACTAAAGTCAGCGGATTTGTTTCGCGTAAAGAAAGTTATAACTTCTAGGAAATAAATAATAATAAAAACATACATTATAAGGTAAAAAACTATGAAAAAATGTTTTATTACACTTATAAACGTTTTTAATAAGAAATAATTAATATATTTTCACAATCTGTTTTTCTAAAGTTTTTTATTTTTTACATTCAATTAGTTTGCTGATATTAATTTCACCAATCGATTTGTACTGACGCTATCTCAGGTTTCTACTTATACACTTTTATTGGCCTGGTTTATAACGCAACGTGCGCTCTAACTTGTAAAGTAGATGCCCCAGATAACGCTTAAATTATAGTCGACTTAAATAAACTAATATGAATTACTAACTGTTTACTAAAGGTTTAATAAATCAGTTACTTATACTAATTTAAACTTAGTTCGAATCTGTGATCATGTTTATATTTACAATGAATTTGCGAAACGAAAAGATGATAAAATACTGCACAACATTACACTAATAAATCAAATTATCAATTCTTTTAAAAGACGACAATCTCGAATAAAAGAAACTAAACACTAAATGTTTAAACCAAACTCATTAAGTATTCTAAAATCGAAATCAATTCGACAACTAGATTAAAACCATTAAAACTTAAGTGCAGCGAAAAGCTGCACTGCGTTCAGACCGCTGCAATGCAGTAGAAACTAAAAGAACTCTAAATTACTCGAGACTGTTGAAGTTATACTCGCTTGAGAAAAAAGAAGAAAGTAAAAAAGAGACAATTACCGCGTAAGCGGTACATTTTCTCCTCTTACCTTCATACTTTAAGAATTTATTTTTGGTTTTCCAAAAAAAAACATTAATTTTTATTCATTAATACTTGTAAGAATGCTTAAAACTCCCTATATAGAAAAATTAACGAAAAACGACCGCCGACTTTTATCTCCTTAGTTTAATAAGCATTAATTTAAAATACACAAAATTAATAAAAGTATGATACAGTTTTCAAAATGACAGACAAATGTAGAAAATTTAAAAAAAATTTTCGCTGCTGGAACTCGCTCCGCCCTTGTACATCTCCACGTCGTTTGACCGGTTTATGCTGATACGTCTCCTCGCCTCACCTAAAGGTCTGTTGGCGCTACGGATTCCGTCTCCTCGCCTCACCTTAGCGGTCTGTTGGCGCTACGGGTTCCGTCTTCTGGCCTCACCTAACGGTCTGTTGGCGCTACGGATTCCGTCTCCTCGCCTCACCTTAGCGGTCTGTTGGTGCTACGGAATCCGTCTCCTTGCCTCACCTAAACGGTCTGTTGGCGCTACGGAATCCGTCTCCTTGCCTCACCCAGCGGTCTGTTTTCGCTACTGAATCCGTCTCCTTGCCTCACCCAGCGGTCTGTTGGCGCTACAGAATCCGTCTCCTTGCCTCACCCAGCGGTCTGTTGGCGCTACGGATTCCTCTGATCCGTCTCTCTGTACATCCCCTCGTTCATCTCCTCGTTCCTCTCCTTGTACATAAAACTCGGTCTCTTCGTACCGCTCCTCGCCGATTCGTTTCTCGAGCCGTTTGTGCGAAAGTGCAATTAGAATGTACGTCACTACTTAACATCAGTTTTAAAAACAAGTTAAAACATTAAAAAAAATTTAATTTACAAACTTATATGCCATTAGTTAGCAACAACATTACATTAATCAATTAGTCTATTTATATTTTAACTTTAAAGTTAGTTAAGTTTTAAAGTAATTGAGAAACATTTGTGGCTTCAATTAATACGAAGTAATTCTCTACAAGATTTAATATAAAAAACATTTCACATTTTACACGAGTTAGTTGACAAAACAAGCAATTACATGCGTCTCAAAAGTTTAAACTTCCTTTTGTAAAAGTATAAAGTCTGTGTACCTGTACTGATTTTAAAAACTTTAATATTCTAACAAATTTTAAACAAAATCGTTTTTTATTTTCAGATTTTAAATACCGGGTAAGACATTTAATAGCTCGAATGACCTCGTAAAAAATGTTTTTTTTTTATAAATACGGTTAGATTTAAAACACTAAAAAACATGCCAATAAAGTTTGTTACTAGTATTCAAAATTGAAGTTGTAAAGAATTGTCTTTTAAGCATGAACTTCTTTTAACAATACAAAAACTTTTTCAGCAGTAAAACATTGAGTTTGAGGTTGTAAAATTTCTGGTTATAAAGTTTAAACTTCCTTTGACATTAACGAAAACTCATTAAACAGTAAAAGTTCGAGTATATTGTAATTAGTACAGTACTTAGGTGAAAAGAACTTTTTTAAATGTACTGGTTTGAAACATCGTTGTTGTTAAATATAAAATTAAATTAAGTTTAATAAATCTAAGAAATTTCACTTTAATAACCGATTATACACTCGAAAACAAGTTTAAATAACCTTATACAAGTATTTTTACCAGGACGAACGAAAAACAACAATGTTTTTAAATGCAGTTTAATAAGTTTATTGTCCGTTGTAGTTCAAATAAAAACGATTGTCTGAAAACAAAACAACTAAACTTTACAGTTGCTAACTTTTATAGACGTTTAAAACTATTTATGTTATACGAAAGTTTTATTATTAGAAGACTTTAACTTCATTTTAATTTTTAGCGAGCATTTCTCTTTTAACAAAATGTTTAAAACGATTAAACTATATTTAATTAATTTGATGAGACGGCGGAACAACTTGAAAACAAGACTAACTTTTGTTTCATTTTGCTCGTACAAGTTTTAAAATTCACTTTAAAAAACGCTTCAACGATGAATTGCGATCAAATCATACACCACAAATGCATTTTAGTTCTAACACATGTCGGTTAGCCTTTCCCAAACCATTTTAACATAAAATTAAACACAATAAAACTAATCACCATTAGAAAAAAACAACTCAAATCTATCACAAACTCGAACTACTTAGTTGTTTTTCCAAATAGAAATATTTCAAAACTTTTAGTATAGACAAAACTCCAACTAGGTAAGTTACTCCAATTTTAAGAAATGCAAAAGTATGTATAATAACATGAGATCTAATTTAATAAGAATTTAGAATTTTTTATAAAGTCTTTTAATTCTGCGATTTTGTACCTATCATATAAAATATTTTAGAAGCTTTTAGATTATCAAACTATAAAAAAAACTATAATTATGTTAATTGTATCTAGTAAAAGTTTTGTAGACTTATCTAGTTGACGATATTAGTATTACAAACTTTAGAAGCAAGTAAAAACCTTTATTGAAATTACTACTAAGATGCAGACTTTCTACTTTAGATAAATCCAAAAGAAGTTGTTTAAGAGTATTAATTTAGTTGTATTGCCAAATACTTAAAATAAACAAAAATCTTTACTTTTGAATCTATTTTATAAAGAAATTGTTTAATAATTAAAAAATGAGTAAAAGTTTTGCTTCAAATACTTTTTAAAACAACAATTAATAAAAATTCACAAAGATGATTGTAAAATATATTAAACAATTTAGTTTTTTATAGTAGAAGACTATTGTTCTATAGTATTTGTTTTAATTAAAAAACATTGCTCAATATACTTAAATGTAAAGAGCTTATATTTTAAAGATTAATAATGTGCAAAAATAGATATATTTTTACTGCCTGGTAGTAAATAAAATATCTAATTTCCACACTATTGTTCTACAAAATAAACACTTTTGTAAATAAGTGCTGAAAATACTTAACTAGAAAAATTGAAATAATAGGCATACAACAATGTTTCAAATATAACGTAATAATTTTTGTTTTTCTTAAAACAAACTAATTTAGAGTATTAGGTTCTTATAGACAGCACTTTCAAGCTTAACTTTATAATCGCTACTAAAGTTTAAAGAACAATTTCCCCTTTTTCTAAAACAACTAGACTATAGAAGTTAAATATCTATTACTCTATCGCCCTTTAACAGTTATTTTATCTTGATAGTAGATATCGCCGATTTCTAAACTGTAACAGTGCAATATTATTGTTCTGAGTAAGATATTTATAGGTAATTTGCAGATTTAAGCTTGAAAAAAGTTGTTACAAGTTTTAAATACTTTTTAAGAAATGTACCGATTATAAACTAATAGGAGTCTGTAACTTCAATGAAGTTTATTGTTCAGTAATTTACTAAAAATTACTTCTAACTTTACTGCTAAAACTAGATTATGATGAGATTATTATTATTTAGACTAGAATTTAAAAGAAGTGAAAATAACAGAACTTATAGGAAATTAAACATTTTTACATTTATTTGTATTTAAAATAAAAACTTAACTCTTTCAAAAATTCAAATAAAAATAATATAGTTTACAAAAAAGTCTGTTTAAAATTCTTAAAACAATTTCAAAGAAATATCTTATTACAGTGTGAGCATAATATACTTAAAACTTAATAAAGTTATAATATTATTTTCAATATTATAACTATTATTAAATTATTTTATCAAAAATTATATAGTATGGCAAAAGAAAATTTCAAAACAACTCTATAAAAAATTAGCACTCATGAGAATCTTATTAACTTTTAGCTTCTTTATTGGGAAAAAAATCCTTCTGAATAAATCAAAAGTTATAACATGTGTTTCTTTTTAACAAAATAAAAAAATAAGACTTCGAATATAGTTAACAGTTTACTTTTTTGAAAATAACTGTGAAGCGTAAACGAAAAACCACTGTGTTAAGTTTAAACAAATGTACTAACTTTTATGCTGTTTTTGGTAAGTTTTTTGCAAGAGTAAAACACAAGTTTACTTAAGTAAGGCTACCTTGACAGTGCTTAGAACTTGTTAGTATATTAACTTGAAAAGTTTTAATTAGTTCGTTGTTTTATAAGGTAATAACTAACTATGAACCTAAATCTTATTAAAGTTATTTAAATATTTATTAAACGGCAAAAAAGGTCTAAAAACATTTGGTCTTTCGACCTGGTTCACGAACAACCTTTTATTTATAGAGTCATACACCATGAACACAGTTTAATATCTTATCAGGACTGTTTTATTAGTTTATCAAAAGTTTAATGACTTATTTACCAAACTATACGCCTAGATGTTTATGTAAAGTAAATTTCATTGTTCCTTTAGGCTACAACAAGAAGAAACATATTTTGTAAACATAATGATTCCTTAAAAAGAAAATAAAACCGAACTTAGAAATAGTTCTAGTAAAAAGATATACTTTTAATAGTTATAAAAAAAATATTGAAACATAGTTCGCTAGTAATGCTTGTGATAAATATTTTAAACGCAAAAATTTTTTATAAGTAATATATTAGGTAAAGTAAATATACTGATACAACGTTGTTTATTAACAAAGTATTTTAAACTAATATTATACAGACTCAAATTATTATCATATATTTATTTGTTATTTAAAATAGTTTAATATACAAAAGTAATATTTTATACCCTTAAACTACCTATAACTCAAAAAAATTAAGAACTGAAAATGGCTAAAAAATGTTACAAAAAATAAATTTAGTATAAATCTGGCAGTTTTCATCTATTTGACTGAAAGTTGAAATATAAGATTATACTAACTGTAGAAAAAAGTAGTATAAAGCTAAACATACTAATAAGTTTAACGTAATTGAAAAAATGTATAAAAAAATAGAAGTCTAAAGGAAAATTAATAATAAAGTCAGAGTTTTAAAAAAACATAAACTTCTGTACAGAACTACACAAAATAATTTACAAAGTGAACATTATTTGAAAAACAATTTTTTAAATAAATTTGAAACACATTTAAATTTTAACAAGTTTTAAAATTAATATAAAGAAAATAATGTAAATGTTACTTTTTTTAATACTTTTTAGTTGTATAATAACCAAGAAAAATCTAAAAAAAAATCTAAGAATACCTTTAAATTATGAAAAAAATTTAGGATTAAGTAAAAAAAGGGATATTTAATGATTACTCAGCATTTTTTGTTAAACTATAAATAAATAAACTAAACAGTCCAGCACAGTTATTAAAAAAAAATTTAAGTTTTTTCTTGAACTCATTTAATCAGTCACTTCTTTTAAACAACTTAATATTAACTTTACTACAAGTTTCAATAGATGTTCCAATTAATAACAAATATACAATGAGAATTTAGTTTAGAAAGGTACAACTAACATTTACTTTAAATTTTTCACTTAAGTATTAATCAGACTAAAATTTTGTTCCATTCAGATACTTTCAGAACGTACAGATTGTCTTTATACAACTCAATTAAAAAAAAGCTGGAATTACCTAAAGATGATTTGGTCGATGCTTACATTAGCCATGAAAGAGTTCATGATGGGAACGGAGGTAAGAAAAAATCAGTTACTGTTTATTATTTTAGCAATTAAAACACTAAGTTTAAGACTTTGATTATAGAGGTTACTTTTTAGAGTAAGTAGTAAATAAAAATAATAAAATGAAGTAAATAAGTTTAATACAAACTTCTAATTTTGAGTATTTAATCTTTGCTTTTTATTTCAGGCAAAACAGATTTAATTTTCTCCAAAAATTATAAACTTATATTTCAAACAGTGAGAAACTTCTATCTCGTCCTAAAAAGATGCAACAGGAATAACGACGACTACCTAGTGTGGGAGGAAACTGATCCTGAAGGCAGAATCCTCAGTCGGACACAAGGAAAGAATGTTAAGAAAAACACTGGCAATTGGGGATTCAAAAGCATAAAGGAGTATGAGAAAAGAAATCTAAACAAAACAGCGTTTGTAAGAAACGACGGGATCAGCATCAAAATGGTCAGTTATAAAAGACACGGACTAAATACTGGTAAAGTGACACTTAAATTTGAGCAACCGAATGGAAATACTTTCTCAAAAGATTTTTATCCGTTCAAACCTCCTGCATTGCTTGCATTTTATTTTGAAAAAAATGTTTCTAATTTCGCCAGTCATTAGTGCTTGAATCTTGGTGTCAATAAATAGTATGAGCTTATAAATTATGTTATCTATTTATTTGTAAAAATTGATAAAATACTTAGTTAAGGGTATTGTATACCATATTTATTTATATGTAAAATAAAGAGATATTAAAATATCTCTCTCTCTAACGGGTACAAATAGGTATAGCAACTTAGTTTAGTTATAAAATAAACAACAAAAACAAAATGATTGTTTGCCTTCACAAACATAACGCACAAAATGATGCGCAACGCTTAATTTTTCTAGACATTAATCTTAACGAACTTCAATATCGAAAAAATACTTTAGTTAGTTTCGGAAGGTGTTTTGCATTTTTTAAACATATTAAATAGTTACAAATGATAGGTTAATAGGTTTTTAACCAATGATTGTTGTAGACTCAATAGCCTGTTGGTCAGTTTTACCTAACTGGCTGACTATTTGATACTAGATTGCCCTCCGTTTAAATGAGCTTTTCCATAAAAAAGGCCAACAATCCTATGCGTTTACGCTTAGTAATTGAGCTATAAAAAACTTGGCCATCAAAAAAACTTTAAAAATCCAAATATTAACACGTAAATTAAATTGCAATGACATCTGGCGGATACAGTATGCTCTACAACAGATTAAAAATAAAAGTTTACTTTATACCACTATAGAGCAGTTAAACAACATGCTTGAATTACCTAGTTACCAATTCAAACTTATTTTTTTTTTGGTAACTAAGCTATTAACATACTTATGTGACTGATAAATATGACGTTTATGATAAAACAAAGTTATACTTAAAGCTTAAAAATAATTACTTTTAATAGTTATAAGTACTTGACAAAATCATAATAAAAAAAAAAGTAATAAAATACCTAACAAAATCAACTTAGTTTTAAATTTGAGAAAACGTTGTAGAATAGAAAAAATAGCCTGAGTTTAGAAAAAAGAAAGTAAAGTGACTAAAATTTCTGTTATAGATTATACACATAACTAACTAATAGACCATGGCAACCATGGAGTTGTCTGAACTTGAATTGTGGTGTAACTGCTACAGTAACATTTTACTTAGAGTACTAGTTCACAAATTACTGGGCTACAAGACTTAAGTTTTGTACAAAAATATATTTTGAATTTAATAATTCAGACTAAACCAAAAAAATATAATTCTTTACTTTTTGAAAATAATTTCTAGCAGTTTTACTAAACTGTTTTTTTTTTTTTCAGCTATGCTTTAAATTAAGTATAACTAAAGTTAGCAGGGTTGTCATTCTCTAAGTCGAAATATGTCTAATATGAAACTTAAGTTCTTACATAATTATGTGACCAAAACTGCCGTGAGTGACCTTAAATTATCTTAAGTTTTTTTTTTTGTTTTTAAATCTTAAGTTTTTTTAGTACTTGTTTTTATGTCTATTTTTAGTTTAAATTTAATATTAAAGTAGAAAACTGGATTAAGTAGTAAAACAAAATTTAAAAGATACAGTGAAGCTACATTAAATGTGTTTTTTAGTTAAAAAGATAAAGCTTATGATAGAAATTAGTCATTGATATATTTTATTTCCAGGTTTTTATACGTAATATTTATTTAATTTCAATTTTATTTTTTAAATTTCCAAGTTTCCAGGTTGTTTGGCAATCCTGTATAGAAACCCGGGCAAGTAACATTATTATTTTTAATTACTGTAAATGAGCAATATTCCTGGTATTGAAAAGTTATATTTTTTCGAAAAAACGGTCAACAATTCAAATTAAAAAATATACATTAAAAAAAAGATGATTGAAATTTAATTGGCAACTAGTGTTAACAATTTAAAAACAAATAAAAAAAGACTGTACTTCTGTTAACTTTGAATATTTGCAAAACTAATATATTAAGCAATTTGTGACGTTGTATATTTTTTTTAAAAAGAAAAATTATAATAAATTATACAATGTATACTACAACTACTAAGAGTGCATTTTAAAGAATATCTTTCATTGGTACATGTTTTACTAAATAAAATAGTACTGAGGTCCTAATTGTCCAAGAGTGAAGCCCAATTGTCATAAAACTCAAAATGTCTTATATGTAGAAAGTGTTTCTTTTCAGTAAAACATTTTTACATGAAGGGAATTTTTAGAAGGATTTAGAAGAATTTAAATAAAAGGTTTATTTCGTACAAAGTCATTTTTCATAAAGAAAATTTAATGAAGTATAATTAACTATGGTTTTATTGACAGAAAAATTACTTTTAAAATTAAAAAAAAAACAACTAAAATGATTAAAAATAATATCTAGTATATTTTTGAGTGAAACTTAAAAATAAAAGTTCGTTTTTTTTTTTTGTATATTAATATCATACCTATACTCATATTTTTTTTTTAATTTTTGAATTATCAACAGAAGAGTTTATCCAATCATAATAGCTTATATAAGTTATGAATATGAACTATACAAGTAATTCTTCAAAAGTTGTCTAAAATAACTTGTAAATATTAACTATCAGGGAAAAAAGAATAAAATGTATATGTAATTAAAATATATAAGAATAAAATGTAGATGTATTTAAAACATATTTTAGATGTAAACTAATGTGTTTCATAATTGCCATATTTGCCAAACTTGATATTATTTGTCATAATTTCCCTTCATATGCTATACTAGAGCATAATAGCCATACTCTGGCATATTTGCCATATTCTGCCATGTTAAAAGAAAGTAATACTTTTTATATTTATTGTTATAAGATCTACGTTTGAGAATCTGGTTACTAATAATATAACTATAATTTACAACTTGTATATTGAGTTTATTGTTTCTGATAAATGATTAAAACTTTTTATATATATTAGGGTTTAAAAAATTTGTGAACCTTTAAATACAACCCATCCTAGAACTTAAAATGCAAAATTGGGTACCCTTAAAACTGGTTCATTAAATCACAAACTTGTATTAAAACTGTTAAAAGGATATAAGAATTATTAAACCAGCAGTCAACTACGTAATACTAATTATATCCAATAAACATTGAAGAGATTCAAAGTTGTTTTATGTTTTGATTTTATCGTTAGTCAGTTTTATATCCTAATAAATTTTTTTCTTCGTTAAAAATAATGTTGTTGGTTACCTTTTGCTGAACAACTGTTTTATCTATATTCAAAGTTTTCCTGCTACAAACATTTAATTTAAACACAATTTTAACATTAAACTGGTTGTAAGCAAACTTCCTTCAAAAACAGCTTGTTATTTTAAGTAGTACTTTTAATTAACTAACAAGTTTAAGACGTTTACTAATGATTATCAAACAGAAAAATAGTACATGTTTATAAAACTATAGCTTATATAAAGCATTTTTAATAAATTAGTTTAGTTAAATAATTTAATATTTTTTTTCGGAGCGAAAATGCGTTTTTAAATTCAATTGATACATGATAGTTAATTCAGCTTGTATTCTTGAATAAAAAATAAAAATAAAGAGTCATTTTTTGTTTTTATAGCAACATTTTTTTAAAGGCATCACTAGTACTAAATAAATTTTTCTATTAGTTAATTTTACACGCTTATTTTTTATTTTGTTTATACTTTTTTACTATTTTTTTCTTAATGTAGAAAAATAACTTATTAAAACATAACTATATTAGCTTCAATGACGTTTCATCAATAAAATAAAAATCTATTAAAACTAATTTATGTTTTTGCTGAAAACAGTGTTTTTCTCAATTTTTCCCTGATTGTGCTTGACTTAGCTTAAGTTCTTCCCCTATGCTACAACAAGTGATATCATTGTATAAAATAGGAAAAACTAGTTGGAAAACTTGTAGCTTTTAATTACTTTAATATCAGTGTGAATATTTTTTAAAATGTTTTTAATTATTATTAGAAATTTTATACAGTTAATGAATTAATAAAAAGCACTGTTTAATTTTATAGATATTTTATATTAATACTAAATTTTATGTAGAAAAGTAATTCTTTACTGACCAAAGAATTAGGATGAAAAAATTTCAAAAAACAACTTATTGAATGTTTAATTTACTCTGCATTATATTTGCAGTGCAATTTCGTTTGAATATATTCTGTTTTAATTTTTTTAGCTATACATGTTTGATGAATATATGAACGTTTATTTTAGTTATGTTTTTTTTTTCTTTTAGTTTTTATTTTGCATTCAAAAATTAGCAGTCATTTGTAAGCTTGTAGTGTTAGAGAGTACAATTAATATTTTAGAATTTTCTTGTTAAAATTTTGATAAAATTAAAACCAGCTTTGACAACTTTTAACAAAACTTAAAGTTTTGTTCATAACACAATACATGAAATTTTAACTTAGTTTGTATTGAGAAAATTTTTAAAATCTTTTTTTAGTAAAGTTTATATATTAAAACTTAAAAAATATGTTAAAACAAATTATTATATCTATTTTGATATCTGGTTAAAAAACCATAACAAGTTTTTTGTTGCAGCATATAAATGTTGGTTTGCACCAATTTATTTTTCAAGTTTTTTTTTTTTTTGAATTTCAGGGTGATCTTAGAATGTTTTTTAGTTAATTGTAATTTGTTTTGAAATTGGCTATTGATTAAGTAGTAGATTTGTAAAATAATTGTATAAAGCTATACTTACTGAGTAATGATATTTTATTATAACATTATTTCAACATTTCAAAAAATTATTAATACTTGTAATATCAAGTTTCAACTTACTTTTTTTTTTTAAAGATTGGACTTTCATTGAAACTTGATTCATTAAAATTTACCACAGCAAAAGAAATAAGAAAATTTATCAAAGTAAGTATTTTAATACTACAATACAACAGAGTGTTTCAATTTACAATAATGTTTTAATTACTATTGATTAGTTCTTATAGTATAGTGCATTGTAAATCTATAATGTAAATTGATCTTCTTACTTTGTCATTATATCTATTGCTAATAAACAGTTCTTACAGCATTATGGTAATAAATAAAAGAGTGTTAATTTTTAAAAACTTATTTTACTCATAAAGATTTCCTGTTATGATAACCTTTAGTTATTTTACTCGGTATTTTACTTTGATATCTTGTCAACGTCTCTATTATTTATAAAAATTCTGTTCAATTGAAACTGTTGAAGCATTTTTAAAATCTTAAGTCTATAAGTTTTACTCATATAGTCTATACAATTAGCTGTATTTTCTTTTAAGTAGAGTCTTTTTCCTTGTTTTTTTTTATATATTATAATTTAGTTGCTCTTATCAGATTAAACAAACTAAGTAGCGTTGAAATGATTAGTTGTAAGTAGTTGTTCTCTTCAGAGTAATTAACTTGAGAATTTTTAATCTTTGTTTAACATTAGAATAGGCAGTTTATGTATCTATATAATGTTTATTTGGCAACTAACCTACTTTATGTCTTTTAAAAACTAAATGGTTAAGTAAATAACTACATAATTAGTTTTTACATGTGCTACCTTAATTTAGATAATTTAATGAAATATACAGCTTTTTATTTTTTTTTTTGTATCATTTAAAAGGCGTACCTTATTTCAGTTAAGTATATTACATACAAACTCTTAAGTAAAGTACAATGAACAGCTTAAATTAATTAAACTTTGTTTTTACTAAGGAAGTAAAATTTAACCTTTACATTTTTAGCAATTTTCAGAATTTATAACCAGTTAAGAAGACAAAAGTCATTACACTTGGTCTTTTTACAAAACACATATATTTTTTTTCATGTTCGAATGATTTGAATAAAATACATGGTGTTTATATATTTAATATGGGTAGATGTCAAACTTGCACGAGCGTAAAAATTTGCAGAGGGGACAAAATTGCACAAAGATATTTTGCAGAAGGGGATAAAATTGCACAAAGACTCTTTTCCACCAGCAGACATTTTTGCACGGGTATATTTTACTTTCATTTATCATTTGTTTATTATTATTTTTTCTTTTCCTATACTATCACTGTTACTCCTAACTTTTACCCTCGTTCTGTTTTTTTTCTTTTAGCTTCTATTTAATATGTAGTGTTTTTTTTTTTTAATTTTGGTGCAAAAAAGACCCTTAGCACAAATCTTTTTTGTACATTTTTGTCCCCTCTCTCACATCGTGCAATTGAGTCACATCGTGCAACTTGGTAACCTCGTAGTAACAGAGTTGCAGACTCTCAAAATTTTAAAGGGGTTATGTCTTTTTTTATTATTATTTATCAATTCTTAGGCCACTTAATGAAAATTATAAAAGAACTTTTTTAAAGTAGAATGTTATTGTTTTTATTCCTTCTTTATAAACTTAATTTATTTGTAGTAATTTAAAATATAATGCTTTAATGTTGTGTGGCCACTGACTGATAGAATGATAGCAGCTATGCATAAAGGTCCTCTGACCAAACTTTCAAGCTTCACTTTTTTAAATGTGTCATAAAAATTATATTGTTTTTCAGTTTTTACTTTTGGTGAAATAAGACTAAACTATACTTCTATAAGAGTTTTTTGAACATATAAAATTACTGATTTATAATAATAAAAGTAAAGCTTCAGTTTTTTAAACTTATAACTGAAGCATAATTCATTAAAGTTGTTTGTTCTTTCAATTTTAGATAAAATATTAATATAAAAACTTCTGCACTTCTGTTTTTAGTTTTGAAATAAAAACTTATTGACATTATATTTTTTTTATGTAACTTTCCTATTTTGGTACACACTTTTACTATAAACTGTAAAAAGTGAATAAAAGCTTTTTTTTTAGGATCTTTTAAAGTTTTTTAGCTTTTATATGTACATGGGAAATTTTTGACTAAGAAATTTTTTTACCAATCATAAACCATGGTTGCCACAAAACCTGAAATCCTGGAAAAACCTGAAATTTTGGAAAAAACCTGGAATTTTAAACAAGAGTCACTAAAAACCTTGTATTTTGGACAAAAGTTACTAAAAACATGTAATTCTAAACAATTTTTACATGTAAGTAGGAAAATTTTGATAAGATTCAAAATATTTATCATATAGATATTTTTTTGTGAACACTAATTTTTCTATTCATTAAAAAAAACGTTTAAAGAAGCTGTAAGATATCTTTTTAATGTCATTATGCTATTTAACACAGCCTTTTATCTAAAATTTAATTTTTAACCAAAAATAGACCCTAAAGCGTGTAATTTCATAAACCTGAAGAAATTTTTGCAAACCTGGAGAAAATTAGCCAAAACCATTATCCGACCCTGATAAAACCGAAGTAGTCTAAAAATGCTACATAAGTGAAATTTTCTTTTGTTTCTAAGGTTTTTCATTGACTTAAAATTAAACATGAACACACTTTTAACAAGTATAAATAATTTTTGATTGCATTGTTCATAAATTGATATATGATCTTATTTAGTTAGTTTTATATAGCTTGTTACTCTTCAATCAGTTTTGTTTACTGTATTTCAACTATTGTTAAGTTAACATAAAAAGTTATTATAACAAGCTTCAAATTTTTACAAATAATAAAATCAAAAATGATCAAAATTATTATTTAATTAAAAATTAACCTAAAATATTGTAGAATTTTATCTTGAAATAAACTTGATTGACGTACTTAAATGCCTTGCATACATATTAGCATTGTTTTCAATTGCCCCTGAAAATAAGATAAGTTGTTTGTTAATGACAAATTTTTTTATTTAAAAATTATTTTAAAAAGCTTGAGTGACTAAGTTTATTATTTATTACTTAATTATAAATGAATATTAATTTTTATATAACTCAAAAGCATGGCATTTGGTTTTTAAACCTAGATAAAATAAGTTTAAACGAATATTTTGAATTAAACTGGAATAAAACTATAAGTTGTTCGTATCTGTATCTTTTTTTATATAATTGCAACTAAAAAGCTATTAAATCAGGTAAAATGTAGTACTTTATTTATATCATAAGAAAAAATTTTAATTTTTAACAAATAAAAAAGTTTAACTTGATATTAAACATTACACTTTTCTGTTAGTTACTTAGTTAAATGTTTTATATATGTTTTTTAAGTTTTGTATTATGTTTGTGTGGTTTTATATTATCTGAGAAATGAAATACTTAGTTATAGCTTTTAGTATAATATATATTTTTTTATTTTATTTTGAGTAACTATTTTACCTTTTTAAATGGTAAGAGCTTTAGAATTATTTACAGCATTTAAAAACTACGTAGTTACAAAATAGAATATTTTTTTAATTGAAGTATATACTTTGCAGATTACAAATAATTAAAAAATAGTTAAACTGATGAAAACCAACATAAAAGCGGCAACTTTTCTTGTCCATGTATTATTTATGTTCGTAAGTTTATTTTATATATGGTTAATATACAAATATTTAATTTATTAAGATATAAAAACTTACTTTTAATGATAATAATTAAACCATATGCAAATAACCTTTAATCAGATTTTAAAAGCGGTAAAAGATCAAACTAGTTAAAACTTTTTTACTTCAAAGTATATAAGAATAAATTTTCAGTATCTAGTATTTAATAACTTTTTTACTGTGATAAGTTCATAATCTTTTTTTTTTAATTTAAGGTCATCTTTTTCTGATGTTAGCTCAAAAATATCCATGCATTTTGAACCTGATAGTCCTGATACTTGGTACGAAAGAGGTAAAGTTGTTCCAATCTTATAAAAATAAAATTAAATTGTTGTATTAACACATTTTAATTTGTAAGAAGAAAAAAACTTATTGTTTTAAACATAGATTTCATTTAATGAAATTAAATAATCAATGATTAAAACAAAAAAAAAACTAATGTAAGAAATTGATACAATTTAAAAAGATTAATCTTTGAAGTATATCTACACTCTATTTAAGAATTTTCCAAACTAGGCCAAGTAACCCTTTTTAAGGCTTATAAACATCATTACAGCAGCAAAGGCTGGTTAGCAATAAAGGGGCCACAGGGAGCAATGGGTAATAATTAGAAACTTACATTAATTACTGGAGTTGATGACGAAGAACGACAAAGAAGGTCTTAGGCGTTTTTGATGGAGTTTGAAAAAAATGTTTTTGGTTGAGGCCATAATTTGTTCAATCTCTTAAAAAGGGGCTCTTTTGTAAAAAAGAAAAGTTTAGGAAACCCTGCTCTATACTATGTTTATATTATGTATTAAAATTTATAGGTTTTACATTTAAATATCAAATAGTTTAGGATTACAGTAATAATCAGATGTGGAAATATAAAACAGTTGTAATTATTTTAAAATTTTATAACTTTAAAAAAAAGAAGGCCTCTTGAGTGTCTTAATTACACTTTTAAAACTTTATTTATAAAAGTGAACGTATACATGTTTTTACATCTGTAAATAAACTTTTAAAATTATAATTTTAAAAAACTTACATTTTTTATAACAGTAAACGACACTTGGCTGTTTTATGACACTCCTATATGGACAAATTTTAATTATATTACGGAGTTTTTTGAAGGTGAAAGCATCAAGTTGCGTTTAAAATTTAGACCAATCGAACAAGAAATAAAACACAAGTTTGAAATAAGAGCAGGTGTAATATATGTACAACCACAAAAACTGATAAAGGTTTACACTGCGTTTATAATTACGTTTAATTAGAAACCATTAGTTTGAAGCGTTAACCACATGAAGTTTTCTTAAAATTTTGCTAAAATAGTTTTCAGCCTTTTTATATTTTAGTAGCTTTAGTTTTAACTATTAATAAAAAATACAAGTAACTATTAAGTAAAATTTAAGCTGTTTATTTTATTGTTATCATATATAAATTTACTATATGAACATTATAATTTATTTTTAAATACCTTTATTCACTCCTTTAGTCTAAAATATATTTAACCCAGTTTTAGTTTTTAATAACCAATCTGTATTATTGTTCAGCTTAATAATAAAAGAATATAAAAAGTTTTTTACAGTGAAAACGAAAAATAAAATTAACCAATATAAACCATTATACCGAAATTAAGTGATTTATTTTAATTTTTTTTTTTAAAGACTAGAGAAAAATCTAAAATCTAAAAAATATATAATACTTAAACTGAACAACTTTATACAAAAGTGAATTTTAGATAAGTGATTAAAATTGAAAGAAAAATTTATAACTAAATTGAAAACTAAAATATCTAAATCTGAATTAAACTTTGAAATCTGAATCAAACTTTAGTCTACTAAATGAGTGAAGAGCGTTTGTTTAGTAAAAGTCAATTGAAAACTTAATTATAATTGAAAAATTTTCTTTGCCGAAAAATCAATTCTCTGTTAATTTTAAAATAACTGACTTGGTTTTTGAAAGGTTGTTTTTCTACCAAACTTATATTAAACTTGACAAAGAACCAATTAAGTTTATTCTTACTATAATTTTTTTGACTTAAAGGGAAAAAAACTTGTCAAATATATCTTTCCTGGTAATGTTGATGCTGTCTCATATCAGAAAACAATTAGAAAAAAAATAGCTGGAAGAAAAAAAACCTATATAGGGTTAGTTTGAAAAAGAGTATACATAAAAAAGTATTTTGAAGTGTCTTACAAACCATTTTTCAACTGCCAGTCAGCTGTTCGAATTTTTTAATGATTTGTTTTTAACAATAAGTATTCTACTCAGGCTTTATGCCTGGTTCACATACAGTATTTATACTTGCTTATGTTTTTGCTTTTTTAAAGACTTGAAGTGAAAGTAAAAGTGAAACTTAAAGCTGTTTAAGTCTAGCTGTTAGTCCATTACACACAGGTATTCCAAAGTCGAAAGCGGTACATCAAAGGAAATCAGTTTTAAGATCCCGCATGCATCCCGAGATTTGGCCAGAGCAAGAATAGTTTTTTGTTTGCGGAAGATCATACGGAAACATAAATTTTGGTTTACATGGATACCCTATAATACTGACAAAAAGCCAGGAAATAAAACGTTTACTTGCATGAAGACAATATTGAAAGTTAAAAGTGAGTACATATCTTATAGTGTGCTCACAAAAAATCCATCTGTTTTAGTACTGTCACTTTCAAAAACGATTAAATATCATTACAAACCTGGTGCAAAGTTTGAAGTGGTTTGAAGAATTTTTTTGAAAAAAAAAGTAATGTGTGTTTGTTATCATTGCCAGAGGTAAAATAATAAAGCCAAACTTAAACTTAATATTTTAGGGTCCCTTTAAAATTTCTTTTGGGTTGTTGTTAGAAAATCGAGCCAAGCCACCCTAACAGTTTTTCAATTCACTTAAAACTATGCACAAATAGTTTTATTTTAATTTCATGAATGAAAAAGTTTTAAAGATAAAAACTAAACTGTAAATTTTTTAAAATCACCACAATATAACTATGTGTTAGTTTTTTTAATTTTATGTTGTTCTTTTTATTTTTTTATGTTTTATTTTAGAGAAAAAATATATAACACAGTTAGCTGTGACAAAATAGATATAAATGTTTCAATAACTACTCACAAACTATATATTTTTAAAACTATATATTTAGGCTCTTAAAGTTATAAAAGTTTGTTATAATACAACGAAGTATTATTATGTATTTTAAGATTTGAATTTCTTTAAAGAACTTATTAGTTTATTGTTTATTTTTAATTAGGTGAATGCCTGAGGGATGGTATATGTAATGGAAGAGGAAATTGTACAAACACTGCTCACCCTCCATATTACAAGTGTGACTGCGGAGGTTCTTATGTTGGCAAAGATTGTGAAAAAGGTTACTCAACTGATAAATTAAAATTTTGAATATCTTAAATTTTAAATAGTTCAATTCTATCCAAAAATTGGTCATTATAGAATGCAGTTTACTATAGAGTTCTTACAGAGCAAAAAATATTCTGAAATTTGTTCACATAAGCTTTATTAAGTAATGAAGTACTTAATAAAACTAAATTACAAAATTAAACGGTTGCCCTATTTTAAATACTAACTACTGCCTAGAGTATAATTAGCAGTAGTATGTCAACATACTTGCATTAGATATAACTTACAATTGTAAACATAATAAATCAATTTATCAGATATCTGCAGAAATTATAACAAATGTAGGAACGGAGGAACTTGCATAAGTATAAAACAACAGGATGGTACATATGTACCCGGTTGCAAGTGTTCCAAAGAGTATGATGGTGAATATTGTGATAAATGTAAGTAACTTATTTCTGTAGATAAGTTTTAGCATAAAAACAAACGAAGACGCCAGTGTAATGTGAAACAATTTTAACTAAATTGTTTTGTTTATTAAAAGTTTTATATATCAAGTATGTAATTTTATTTATAGTACACTTAGTTTGAAACAAATTACATGTTGAACAGTACTTTGTAAAGATGATACATGTTCTTCTAATGGAAAATGTGAGCCGATAAAAGACGGTGACAAATACGTGCCTAGTTGTTATTGCGATGACGGATATCACGGAGATACTTGTGACAAAGGTGAGAATGTTTAATTAGAAAAACATTTGTTGACTTGATAGTGACGACGTCGTTATGGATTACCAGTTTCACTGCTGTTTCACCTAGTTAAATATTAAATTGTTTAAAATCTCTTAAACAAAATTCAAGTTGATCTGATGAAAGTTTACATTATATAATACAGTTATTATAGGGGTAAAAGGAGTACAGCACATTTTTTAGTCATATTGTAATATTCATTTTAGTCCATATTATTTAAATGTATTTTAGATTCTGAAAAAGAAGTAGAAGGAGAAGAATCTGAAAAAATTATTAAAAATTTGAATTAAAAAGTTTGCCGCCTAAAAAACTAACTTTCACCCCAAATATCATGTATTTATCGATTTTTTGAAAAAATTTAAACTTCTCATAAATCACTTATACATGTCCTAGACTTATAGTTTATGTCTTAAACGAAAGCTTATACTTACTAACATGTATTTAAAGAAATATTAAGTAATTTTGATATATTATGACGTCATAATCACTCTAAATGTGCAAAATTTGTCTATAAAGTATAGGGCTAAGGAAGTACAGCATAATTTTTGGTCATATTGTAAAATTCGAATAAGTATATATGATTCGAATGTGTTTTTGCTTAGTTAAAAAGAATCTGAATAGAAAATTATAGTTTTGCAAAAAAAAGTCGCTGCCCAAAAAACTGATTTCAACACTATAAATCACATATTTTTAGACTTATAAAAAATAAATACGATTATTAAAATTAATTGTACATGTCCTAGACTTATAAATTGTATTTAAATGAAAGCTTATAACTTTAGACATAGATTAAAGACGTTTCAACTGCTTGTATTATGACGTCATTATTACATTAAGTATGCAAATTTTGTCTGTAAAATTATACTTTATTTTTTAATATAATTAGAAATATCTTCTGCCTCTATACTTTAAATTTTTTGATTTAGAATATAAAATGTGTCATGTCAGCCAGGGAGAAAGATATAACACTTGTAATGTCGTTTTAATTTCATGTTGATATATATGTAAAATATATTTTGAATCAATTTTTGTTATTAGAAATAACGATTATTAAGAGCACCTGTCTAAGAGTAAAAGATCTAGACTTATATATCATAGAAAGTGCTTGTAAATTTATTGAAATTAGTGTAATTTTGTTCTTAAAGTTTAAGAATTTTTGTATAATTAAACAAAAGTTATTTATCTGTACTATTTACTACTAGCTTTAAGTATGTTATTGTTTTTAAATTACAATTAGTTAAAGTTTATAAAGTATTGTACATCTAAATAAATTAGAACATATTTTGTTAGTTTGCTTAAATGTTTTAACTCTCTAGTTTTGAAGTTTTTTTTTCTTTATTTTAAACTCATAGCAGTTAATTATTATTGTATTTACTTTTGTAAAATGCTTTCAATGATCATAATTTCTAATAACGGAAAATAATTTAAAATGTATTATGTATATATATATATATATAAAGTTGGTTTATACATGTTTTTAATTAAAATAAAATAATTTCTCCAGATAATAGTTAGTAATAGGTAAATTACAATATTAAATCCGACTGTTATAAAACTGTGTAATATTTGTAATAATTAAGTCTAAAACAAGTAAAGTAAACTAAAATTCACAACAAAACAACAAATCATAATATAAACATAGCACTCACGTTAATGGAAAGGATAACTGATTCAAATTTACTGTTGTTAATCAATAAACTAAATTGCTTATTGAGCACTAAAAAGAAACCAATTAAAACATGTTATTGCATTTTTGTTAATTTCGCTTTTTACAAAAGGTCCTTGCGATCCGGGACTGGGATCGGTGTTTTTTACGGAAGTGAACACGAAATGTGAAAACAAAGGAGATACGAGAAGAATTGCAGCGTATCCGTATTGTGAATGTAAGTGCAAGAAAGGGTACAAGGGAATGTATTGCGAAGAAAGTTAGTTGCTTGATTTTATTAAATATTTTTATTATATTAGTTTGTATTGAAAAAAAAATATTGTATATTATTAGCAAGTATTTTCAAAGTGTTAAGTTTTTTTTATCATATATTTTACACAATTTTATATGCGAACCACCAAGTTTTTGAAATGAGCTCAAACTTTACTGAAGTACCTAATATAATTTTACATCTTGTGCAACTTATGTGTCTTTGAAAAAATTGAAAAAAAAAATTACGTAAAAATTTTTTGGATTTCAAAATAAAATCCTAAATACCAACTTACTAACTTTAAAACTGGTAATTATTTGATCCTCGGTTTCTATTTTACATGTAATGACAAGATCTTCAAAACACTGAAAACCTTAATAACAAAGATCAAAACAAAACATAGAACTTTTTTTCAAATTGTACATTATGGGGAATCTTCGTTTTTCCTACCTATACGTTCGATGAAAAATTATAGAGTTATAACATATATTATTTAGTATTAATGTTAATAATGATATAATATTTTAACAGAAAAACCAAAAAAGAAGAGAAGTTACGTGGTTTCATACGTCTGTGGCCCATTATCACTGGTTTTTCTTGCTATTTCCATTTATTTGTTTCATAAATGGAGAAAATTGTAATTTACACAGATTTTTAGCATGTAAATTTTAATTGAATTTTTATTTAGTTTTGTACTTTTTTGTTTTTTTGAGCGTTTAAGTGTTTGTTCAACTTATTTGCATCAAGTACTTTTAGTCAGTAATAAATTATTCAAGTTTTAAATTTTTTATTTGTTTTACAATAGTTTTAAATGCTATAATTAGTAAAACTTGCTATTAATCTTAAATAACTTGGGTTGTAAAAAATGCTTAAAGTATTTTTAAACTTAACAATTTTGTCAAAATAATATCTCGAAAAATATTAAAATTTAAAAATAAAATAAATAACCTGGTAAAACTTATATTTAAAAAATATTTTTTGAATATTTTATAGTTATTATACAATTTTTCTAAAGCACTTCCAGGTTTTTAAAACTGCAATTATTTTTGTCTTTCCTAGTATAAAATTCAGCAAAAGAAAAAAATCTGACTTAAATTTTATAAAAATATTGAAAAGATACTGTAAGGCTAGTTAAATTAGTTGTAAAATAATAAAGTTTTGACTATGTACAAAACATTTGTTATATACAACCATTAACTATTCATTTAAAATTTTATTTGTTTTAGAACCCGATTAAACAAGCCCTACAGTATCATTCTATATTTTTATTCTATTGAAGTCAGGTTTTTTTCCTTGAACTTAGTTTTATACTGGGAAGGATAACAAAAATTGCACTTTTAAAAACCTGGAAGAACTGTAGAAGTGATGAAAATAATTTTGGAAGTTTTCATTATCTGATATTTATTTAAATATTTAACAACATAAATCAACAAAAGTCAGGGTTGCCAAAAAACCTAGAAACCTGGAAAAAACATGGCGATGGACAAATTAGGCAAAATACCTGAAATGTGTGGAATTTTGAAAAAAAAAAAGACTTGAACTTTTAATAGTTTTAACAAATTAGGTATTATAATTTTAATTTGAGAGAAAAAAATCTATCAAAAAGTATTTTCAAAAAATTTTTTTTTTTTTAAGCACATTTAAAGTAGTTTTACAGTACTTTTGCATGCTTTTAAATTTTTTAACACAGTTTCTTAACTTGGGATTAACTTTAATCTAAAATATTTTTTTTTTAAATGTGTGCTCTTAAAACCTGTAGAAAATTTTGAAAACTTGGGTAAAATTAGCTAAAAACATTTGGCAACCCTGAACAGCGTAATCGCGTTGTAAAAATGCCGAAAAATTCGATTTTTTTTTACATATAGAAATGTTTCCAATTTCATAATAAATTTCTTTAGCACTTTTTTGAAAATAATCTTTTTACATACAGTTAATATTTAAAACATGACATATCATTATCTAATCCGTTTTCTTACAATTGACAACAAACTGTTACTTTTTATACTGTGACCAAAATTTGATATTTTAGATTTCTTTTGCTTAAAAAAGCCAAATCGAAAACTATTTCTTTACCACAGTAATTTGTTTTAAAAGCTGTAACAAGAATAACTAAATTATAAAATTAGATACAGAAAAAAAAAATCTATGCAAAAATATCTCTGTGCAAAATTGTGCACTCATGCAATTTTGTCCCCTCGTGTATTTTTGTACGCTCGTGCAATTTAGACAGCTACCCGCTGAAGCTTTATCTCTTTATCTTTAAAACTTACAAAACCTTGTAAATTTATTTCAAGAGTATGGTAATTTTCAAAATAAATAATTTTGTATTAAAACAGTAAATAGTTTTACCTTTAAAGTAGAGGTAACTAAATAAAATGTTTAAATAGTTTTTTAAGCTCTTTTTTAAATATTGATTTGTTAAGTTTATAACTTATAAATATAAACACAATAATTTTTAATTATAAATTATTTAATTATCAAAAAAATGCTTTATATTTAACACATATGAAAAATTTGGTTTCAAAATTTACAGCCAAACAACTTAAATAACTACAAACTTTTCTATAAAATAAATGTTATCACTAGAAATTTAAAAAATATAAAGTTTTATAAGTAGGGTCAAAATATAATTTTAACTTATTTTAAAAAGTTAGCTTTTGGAGTCAATTAATGACAATTGCTAGTTATTAATCATTTGATGCAAGCCACTTTTTTGGAAATTAACTTCTATTTGAAATCTTTGACAACTCTACGGTGAAGTATTTGAAATAAAAATGTAGAAGTTTGCAGCTAGTAATCTTCTTTATATATTTTTATACGAAGTTTGATTTTTCTATAAAAGTTTAACAATTTTTAAATAATAGTTTAATATGTTTACAACAATTGTATTTATATCTTATAAAAGACATATATTTTTGATGTAAATCAAGTCTGATAAATCAAGGTGATTACATAAGTTATTTAACTATATTATGCTTTAAAAAAATATATTTGCATTACTTCACGCTTGATTGAGTTTGCGTACAAAATTGTAAAATGATTCTACATATTTCATGATGCAATAACTTTCTATGATTTTATATTTATTAATCTGTTTAAAAGTGTAGCATAACATGATTAAGCTCATAAAACTTAGAAAAGCTAAAAAAAATAAATAAATATCTAAAATGCACACCTGTGAAGTTGATTATGATTTTATTAGTCTGAAGTGTTTTACTTTATTTTAAAATTATTAATTTAACAAGCTATAAACAAAATATTAATTATAAATTTTTCTTTACTTATACAGTATTTAACTTAAAATTGACATTTGTAGTAATAAAGTTGTAAAATGTTAAAACTAAAAAGTTAAATAAGTGAGCTGATTTTAGTTGTTCAGCATTAGTTTTCTATTTAATGTAAGTACACTAGGATTTTTTTATTCCTTTGAAAAAATGGTTTAGTAAATTTATGTTTTTTATTTTTAAATATAGCAAAACTTGTGAGGAAAAACATTGTTTGCTAGTAATTTTAGAATCAAGTTTATTCAAAATAAATTAGAGACTATTTTTTGATATATAAATGGCAAAAAAGGTTAACATATGTAGTAATTTAATTATTTAAACTGGATATAAATCACGTTAGATAGAACAACTCGAATTTTTTAAGTGAGCATATATAAGGTATGAAAACATTATTTATCTAGTAAAATTCAAATAAACAGCTATTTTTTGGTAATCAAAGTTCAACTTATTTTATGTAGATGTACTAAGTATTTTTGTGAAGTTATAAAACATACACAAGTATAAAACTAGCTATTTGTAATAATAGCTTTTTATTGTTCATCGAGTATTATATATAACACACGCAGGGGTTTATAACATCTATAATTGCTAACTATTATTTCAAATTAAATAAACTTTACTTAAACTTGAAAATACTTTTGAATAAAATGCTTACATTTCGTAGTGTAAAGATCTATTAATAAATGCTTTTATTACTTAAAATCATAAGTTAATAAAACAAAAGTTAGCTTCTTAAAAGCCTGTGCATGGTTTTAAAAAGTTTATTATACTTTTGTTTTTTAGGATTTGTGCTTAATTTGTTTGTAGTACTGTTACTAATATTTTAATTTTTCAATCTAAAATATAACTAGTGCAAGATTTTTATTTTTTGACTTTATCGAGGCTTGTGAAATGAATTTTAACTGTACAGGTTTATCAATTTTTATTCTATAGTTAGATATTATTTATTTCCAACAATATTTTAGCATTTTAATGTTATAGAGTGACAAGCAATAAAACAAAACAGTCATTTAAAAAGTTAATAGAGGTATAAAATTAAATTTAAAATATGTTGACACAAATTAGTTGTAGTCAAGCTGAATGTTTAGTACAAGATATACTACATACTTTTTATTAAGCTTATTCGACTTAAATGTGTCCTTTTTAAGTTTTATAAGTTGTCAAAATATGTATTGAAACATTTAAGAATGTTTATTGGTCAATCACTGTTATTAACTTATCAATGTTCTTTTTACTTCTACTACTAAAGCTTTATCGATTCAGATTTAAAAACTTAGTAAACTTTTTCAAGTGTACAATGATTTTCATAAGATATAGTTTTGTATTAAAACAATAATTAGTTTTACATTTGGAATAAAAATTATTAAATGAAATTTTTAAATAATTTTTCAATTTCTTTTTTAACTTTTGATTAGTTAAATTATTAGTTTTTAGTTCGAATATTACTGTTTTTTACCTTTAAAACTATTTGATTAACAAAAAAATAACTTTATGAACTTAATAGATATTACATATTTAGTTTCAAAAGGTACAACCAGCTAAATTAACTAGTTTTATTCAATAAATGTTATTACTATAACTTTCGAAAATTCAGGTTTCAAAAGTATGGTAAGAAATATGATTTAAACTAATTGTAAAAGTTAGCTTTGGAGTTAATTTATGACAATTTCTAGTTA